>NC_026153.1:1377943-1403492 GCF_000512975.1 Sesamum indicum
AGTCAAAGCCATTTCCTCCGCTAAACACTGCGTGAGTGAGTTAGAGTGGGAGTCGGGAGATTTTTGGATACGCGAGGGGAAGGATATCATGCGATGAGGCGTTTATGAATTTTCAGCAACTGGGTGCTGCAAGTGTGTTTTACGTAAAGCAGAGGCCACGACATGTCTCGTATATACAAACACAGGAGCGAGGGACGATGTTGATGTCGGTGGGTGTTGGCTGTTGATGTGAGGAGTTGGTAGTGTATTTTAACTCCGATAATTAATGATTAATTGGTTTCTTAATTGGGTTTATCAATAAGATTGTGTAAATAATCAGCCGTTTTTACGTTGGGTTAGACAGAATTCAGGAGATGTGTAAATACGTCCCTTTCTTTGTGTTTTCATGTTCAGTAGATTTTGTGAGTGCGTAACCTGTAATTAATTATTTTTTCTAATTATATAATAAATATATTACATTTATCTTATAATTAATTTTCATCGTATCAAACCAATTTGAATTCTTCCCAAGCTTCCACTTTCTCTTAGTTTGAAGACAATTAAAAGTCTATTTTCAAGGTATACTACACCAGAATTTGTCAAACTCATTATCGTAAAATGAAAAGAATCTGTTGGGGTTCCGAAACTAGGCCAGAAAATTTCAGGTCCAAATTTTCAGCCGAACTTGGTCCAGCCCATATTCAGAAATACAAAACCTAAGCCCAAGCTTGATGATCACAAAGTTTGAGGAACCCATCCACTCCACATTCTGGTATTGCATGTTACTTCATGACACCAACTTTGTATATAAAATCTATTTGCAACGTACATCAATTGGCGTAATTCAATTAAATGAGATGCAGAATAAAACATAAAGTTAATAATGAAGATGTGAAGTAGAGTTTCGATCTGTACAAAAGAATTAAATGCCAAGAAAAAGAAAATATATAACAAAGATGATCGGTTTGTCTCTTACACATTTATTATTGATGGACAAAATTCCCTGAATTAGGTCCAAATGAGGTAATCATGGGTTGAAGCCCTGGACATGGAATTACCCTTAGGCAAAAGGAATCCTATAAACCCTTTTAACTTATAGTAGTAGTATAAGATAAACTGATGGTGTAAGGATGATTTCAAAGGGATAGGATACACACAAGGAAGACCTGTGGCTCAGTATTGTCAAGCATGCATGAGATGAGATGAGATTTCTTGCAAATTCATTCATCAGGTAATAAACTGTAAATAAGCAGCAGCCTGTAGGTAAATCTTGAAACCATGGAAAAACATACACAACTAGTAAATATTTACCTCTTACAGCAAAGTTCTTGAAAAACAAAATACAGATTTTTCTCTTCTATTTTTTTTTTTTTTTGGTTTTGCTCTGCAGGGTAATAATTAAGCTAGTAGCTAGTATCTATCTCCATTGTTATGCACCTTCTTGCTATGCTTGGTGACATGATGCAACCATCCAATCCCTTTAATGGCCTTTGTGATCTTGACAAGATTAGGCCTTCCCATCCCCAAATTCATCTTCCCTGCCGACAATTTCAGGGCCTGCAAGCAACATAGCTGCCCATCAACCTCTTCTTCTTCCTCCTCGGTATACATTTCCACAATTTCTTCCTTCTTGTTCTTGTTCTTGTTCTTGTTTTTCTTCCTATTGACATTGTTCATCGCCTTGTTCTTGGAATCCAATTCATACGCCTCCCACAACGAGTCCATCCCATCGCCCCCGTCCACATTGTGCCGCTCCTCGAACAACTTGCATGCCAATGTCCTCTTCCATTCCTTTTCCTTCCTCATGGACCCGTAGCTCCCAAGACTGCAATGGTCCAACGTCCGAGAACTCTCCGTTTTCAACTTGTTCTCGCTGTCGTTTTCCTCATCCGCAGCACGATCGAACTTGGGACTCGTGACCCTCTGAGAATGCGCCTTCACCATGGGAGTAATGTGCTCTTTGCCGCCACTAATGGAGTCGCTACCATCGACTTTCGTAGCATCGAAATTTATTTTACTACCACATATCGCCTCGGATCCGTTTCTCTTTTCCACGAATTTATCGATTTTCGTGCTCTTTGATGGCTCGACTTTTTTCCTCTCTTCCACATTGGACGCCATTCGCTCAAACTCATCCAGTATCTTCAAGAAATTCTCCAATCTCTTCTCTTCCCTTGCAACATCACAAGTATTTATTTCTACCTTATCACCACCCTCTGATCCCTCAACCACACTGTCTCCCATTGATTTTTCCTCAAGTGGGCTTTCCTCTACAACATCCATGGACGAGCCAAACAGAACTTGGTACATGCCAAGATCCTCAAAACACTGAAACTCCTCATTCTCACAATCTTTCTTGGACCCCAGCGATCTCTCGAGAGCAGTGGAGAAGTTGTCGTGAACAAGAACAGTAAGAAAGGCGAGAGAAAGAAGAAAAGTGGTGGCGAGAAGAGGGGAGAGAAAGGAGATGAGTTTGAGGATGTAAGGTGAGAAGAAAATGAAGTAGGAGAAGTAGAGAGGATGGGAGAGAATGAAGGAGCAGAGGAGAGCCAAGTCAGAAATGATGAGAGTAGAAAAATGGGACTTGGGAGTACAACACAGCTCAGACATTTCCTAGAGAGAGAAAGAGGAGAGAGAGGAA
This sequence comes from Sesamum indicum, assembly GCF_000512975.1. Lineage (NCBI taxonomy): Eukaryota > Viridiplantae > Streptophyta > Magnoliopsida > Lamiales > Pedaliaceae > Sesamum > Sesamum indicum. Next base: position 1,380,564 of record NC_026153.1, read on the forward strand.
TAGAAAAATGGAAGATGGTAAAGAGATGGGAGGAAGAAGAAGGAGATGAAGAAGAAGAAGAAGATTCTTTGTTGGTTCGGGAGTAGGAGAGTGAGTGAATGGTCTTAACTAACGAGTGAAAATTGGATGAGGGAAAAAAGGGGTTGTTTCCTTTGTTAAAAGCTTTTCTGCTAACCACCCTATTTTGCCTTTTTATGTCTATGTCATATATGTAATTATTACACACCTAATTTCTACTTTTCCTTTGTAAAATGGTGTTTATATTATGCTTCATTTACCATATACATACCCACTTAAATAATATTCATGTATTTAATCTCAAAAGAAAAATATTCATGTATTTTGTATATTAGTAAAATATTTATCTAATGCACATGATGTGTACGTATTAATTGAATTGGAGATGCAATATAATGTTATAATAAAATGTTTGAACTACTGATTAATAATCAGATAGGATTCCATTTGCTATTCGGGTAATGTCATGCACTCGAAAAGCATCTCAAAACTTGTTTTAGCAGCTCCAGAATAAAACCTAACATCCCAACACTTTAAAATTACTATTATTATTATTTTAAAGCTAGAAGTTGAAAAACGATTTTCTAAAATTATTGCAAACATTTCTTCAATATATGAATAATTATAAGCTTTTGTTCATGAGTAAGCCTAACAAACATAGACATGTATGACATGGCCAAAGTAAACAATGGGAAACTTTGAGCTTTTTTCGATTATGATGCACTTTCAGGCATCCTCTTCTCTTCTCTTCTACTAGCACTTTTAGCATTAAAAAACAAAATGCTCGGGTGTCACATATTTGTACCACACCACACCACTCCATTGCATGTTTGTAATTAGGATTATATAATATATGTTGTGATCACACCATGACAATTCATTAGCCACATTGTGCATGTAAAGGCAAATTTGACTAATATGGTTCAGGTTATTTCTGGCAATGAAAATGCAAGAGAGTGATGAATATTACAATAAAGTAATCTTATACCACATATGCTCATTACATTATGACATTACAAACATTAGAGATGTGATTTGGCTGGATCCCAATTATATGCTATGGTACTATTTGCATCCGACAACAAAGAAATGCATAGAAGTAGCTACTTTTTATTAGAATGAAAGGCTAATATCATTATTAGGAAGTATTGAAACTCCACGAATCCAAACATTTACAGTATTTCATGTCAGTAAATCCATTATATATGAATAACCATAATAATTTGGTAGCCGACTTCTGATTCATTCTACGGAGGTTTCGAAACACCAGGTATTTAGAGATTCACAATATTTCATATATTGAGTTATGACTGTTTAAGAGTCGCATGGTCTTGGACCCCATAAAGATAACCTGAATAAGAGTCATCTAAATAATGGAAAGAACATAAGATAGGAGGTTGATTGATGGTGAATTCTAAAGGGTTTTTGGGTTTGAAAAGGGACTTCACTTCACATGGGAAACCACTCAATTACTACTCCATTGCATACCATCCATGCCCACCCTATTTTGCAACCTCCCCTGCTTTTTCTAATATGGGGACCCCCAGTGTCTGCTGTTACCATTTTTATGATACATAATCTTGGAAGCGTATATACTGTGAACCCACACATTTTCTCAGGTAAGTCAAAGTTTCACATGTGAAAGCATAAAGTGATTCTTCCTACCTCAAAAAAGATAGCAAAAGAATGCATGATTCATGACTTTAACTGCACACAAAGTGGAGAGCAAATAATACAATCAATTCCCTGTTTGTTGTTCCCTTCTGCTAGATAAAGCATATATGTCATCAGATAGACTTTACAGAACTGAGTCACTTGACGGTAAAATTTAATTTTAGGATTGAATATCAACACTTGGATGCTCCAAGGAAAAAAAAAAATTGAATGTATTTTTCTGTAACAGTTTATGAATGAACACAATAGCTGAGACAATGATAAATATGTCCCAGTTACTTTGATGGATGCAAACAGTCATCAGAACCAGCAGCAGCAAATCTGACATCAAGCAGCTTAATTAGTAGTTGATTCTTAACCAATTGCAGCATATACAAATCTCAAAATGCTAAATGCCAACTACCAGCTTATAACACTGCAAGAGCTGATCATTCACTAGGTATGGGAAGTTCATCTATAACTGATACCCTTTCTATAGTAAAAAATGGTTGGGTGGTGGAGAGTTTAAGTTTAACCAATTACCAGGCAAGTTCCTGCAACTAACACTAGATATATGAAAGAGCTATCATGCTTCCAAGTCAGTGCACGTAACACTGTAACAGTGTCCAGCGCAAGTCAACCGAGCCCCACCTGCCCAAAACCCAATCCCAGCCCCAACACCCCAAACCCACAAGAAAAACAGAAAACAAATAAATTCCCTGCCTTAAGAGTCCTTCATGATTCCTCGGAAAGGAAGATAACCAAATTTCAAGTTTCTGAAAAGAAAAAAGAGGACACAAGTGCATCATGTATTGACCATGAAAAACTTTTCAGAAGACACTTTCTTTTGTCATGAAACAAAAGCTTTACTTATCAAATCAACTCAGGATTACATACACTAACAAAATCAAGGTTCAAGTTTCACCACCAACAATCGTAATATTTAAAACAGTTTCTTAGTTGACACTTCAAATAACCTTCAGGAAACCTGAGCCTAGCTAAAGCTTCCATCAGGGGCCCATTTACTCTGTCATAATAGGTTTATTTTCATTTGCCTTTGGCTTCTGTTCCTTTGGCTTCTGCTCCTCGGCTTTCCTGGATTTATATCCACAAGTAAGAAGAACAAAAGGAAAATAAAACACATAGAATCAAACAGAGAAATAAATATCGCCAACTAATAAATTTTCACAAGTTATTCCTCTCAATCATGACCGCTGGATGCATATATGTTTTTTTCTGAATGAGAATATACAACAACTAATCAAGATTGAATTAGTGGTCTCCCAAAATATAGTCACATGCAACAATCAGAAGAACAAACGCCATAACAAAGCAAAAGGCGTTGTCTGTCAAGCGCATGTGGTTACTTGAAAAGAAGGCTAATTTGCATGAGAAAAATGAGAAAATCGATCAAACCGCCTTTTTTCAACAACCCAAGAAGGATAAACTATCTTACCATCTCTCCATAGCTATGCCACGTTTCTAAAACAGTAAAGCAGAGTACAATATGCAAGCCCTAAATAACCGTAAAGAGCTTGTATTAGCCATTGTTTATGTATGCAGCGACACTTGTTCAGACAAATTAGCAAATGATCAACAAACAACAAAACTTATGCATTTAACAACCAGCAGTTTCCACTTTTGAGCTCGAAAAGGAACTGCATAAACATCGAAATCCTCTCTTTAAGACATGGATGTGCCTCCGGAAAGCCCAAACAGCTGCTTTTTCAGCAGCAAAATTCGAGAATCATCGAAAAACAAACGGAGCCCACGACAGACAAATGATCGCAAGGAAAAACTAGATAATAAAAAGGTTTTAAAACAAACAAGGCAGCTCCAGAATGGGAGGAGACGTACCTCTTGTCAGAGGAGCCACCCTTCTGGCTGAGGAAGGACCGGAAAAGCGGAGAATTCACATCGTAAATCATTTCGGCCAATCGATTTCACGGCGCAAAAAAGCCCTAATTTCTAAGAGTTCAAGCCCTAATTCACTCCGGTTAAGCAACTTCGATCTCCCCAGCTTGGGTGGAAAGAAATACAGTGATTTTATAGGATACAAAAATTGGGCTGAGTTTGGAGTTCAGAACCCAACTACAATATTTTTTGGGCCATGGCCCAACTAACAAGGCCTATATTTTAGATCAGCCCATTAAACAATCTCTCATCCAACTCGGGTCAAAAAACAATCCTATAACCTTGAAATAATCCGAACGATTTACAGATTGTGGTTTGAGCAGCATTTTAGTAGACACTAAGAGGGTGTTGGACGAAATTTATTTCAAATATTTCATTAAAATTCATTCATCTTATAATATATTTTAAAAATTTATAAGATAATAGATTTTATTTTAAAAATAAATTGTTGAAATATTTGAATAAAAAGAAATAAATTAATAACTCCTTATCGACATCTTATTATAAAGGAGTTTATAAACTCATAACATCTTATCTTTTAAGTTTATTATTTTATTTTTTAGAAAAATCTAGCAAAAAATAATTATGTGTGACAGGAAATTCTAATCAAATTGGTCATGTGATTGATGTATAATTTTTAAAGTGATCAATCAGACTTGTTATATGATTGATTTGATTCGATAAATAAGAATTTTATGGTGTGTGATTCTAACACCCTCTTAATTTCTACACAGTTATCTTTTTCCTCTTTGTTTGCTAGAAATTGTTTGAGCATGACGAGGTGATCCAACACTAACCCTAGGAAAAGTTATACTTGTACCGCTTTACATTCATACACCGTTTTAGAACTTCAGTTCAGACTGCGCCATTTTGAAAAAATATGAGAAGTTCGATTTTAATTACCTTTAGCGTGAAGGAAATAATAATAGCATTGAGAATAAACAAGTCTTTTATTTGACTTGAACAAGAATTAAGATGAGTGAAGCCTTTTAACATGTGGAGCTACAAGTCAAAATATTGTATGTTGTTTTCATGTGGAAAATTGGATTTTTAATTTATCTGCCAAATTTCGACTACAAAGTCAAATATAGTTTATTTTCAAATACCTACTTTTATGATTAAATAAAAAGAGAAAGAATGAGACAAAAGCATATTGGATATTGTATTATATTATATTTCACTATAGTTCATCATCAATTATATGACAAAAATATTACAATAAATTGTATAATTAGGTGAGATTTGATCAAATTTAATTGAAATTAAAATATTTCACTGACTTCAGTAAGTGAGTCTATAACTATTAGTTTGTTCATGCATTTCAATAAATATATGCTTCTTGAATAAACTATATATTTACTCATTCTCTTCTATACAAGCTATCGTGCTACATAATATATGCACGTATATAATCAGATGGATAAAATATAAAGTTTAAAAGTAAAAATCAATATATAATTAATAAGGAATGAAGTGATTAGTATGAATAGAGGTGGATGATAAATATGGTAATATATTGGTTATAAATAACATGGATGAAATAAACAAGTGTATCGATACAAATATTTAAGGGTATAATTGATATTTTAAAATTTTAGTATTGAGCTGTTACAAATCAATTGATGTGAGTGGAAAATGGTCTTTTTTTTTTTAATATTAGCATAAATAAAAGAATTATTAATTGTCATAAGTTAATTAATTCTCTTTTTAAAAAAAATAAAAAAAAAATCATTGATTCAAATTAAGAATATCCCCCCCAAAAAATAGAAAAAAGGCTACTAGTTGAGGAGGACGTTATCCACATGGCAGGCGGGCTATCCAATCAATGGGTCTCGTCGTCGTCGTCGGTGTAGTTTTTATTTCTCTCTGCCACCAACCAGTTGCCGGTTACCACCCCACCATGTATATGTACTTCAATTATTAATCACCCTATTTCAACTCAAATTACCAATTTCTCCCCCCACCCACCCTCCCTTATTTCTTCGCCAAAAATATAATTTTGTTTTCTTTTTTCTCATTTAATATTTCGTGTGTCATAATCCTGCACAGCAAAATACGAAAATGACCTTGTACCCATCTATATTTAAGTAATACCCAACTATGTGATGATTTGATTTATTTATAATGTTACCGTTCATTCCGGTGCTACTTCATAAATATGAAGTCGAAGAAGTAAAAACGTCTCAAAATATGCATTTTACTAACCACTTTAATTTATGGGGTCAATGAATAGGGTGAGATTCTATCAAAATTCATAGATTAATACCTAATTCTAAACTCAGACCCAATAAATATTATTAGATTTAGATCCATGCCCAAACTCATTAAAAAAATATATATTTGGTCTGGGTTGGGCCGCTTCCCTTAGATGGCCCGGCGTACAACCCTACATTTCTCAACTCACACAAGACCTCTCTGAGAAAAAAAAATTTAAATCGATGCGTCAGAGCGAGCTTAGCAACCCTAAGCGAAGTCTTCCCCGGCTATCATATATTGAATTCAACTGGATGATTGAGGTCTCTACCCACCAATATCCACGGATCTAAATATCCAATTCGGATTCAAAAAATATACGTTTTGTTTACCCAATTCAATTAAATTATTATTTTTCAATTGATCTACATTCAAGTAAATAAATCTAAAAAATCTAAGACATCATAACATTATTTATCGTGTAATTCTTCGACTAAGTATATTTTTTAATTAATAAATAATTAAATAATCAGTTATATAAATATATTATCATGCTAGCCTTGCTAGGTATATTTTAATATCTTGATTGACAATAATGCTTGTTTAAAGACTTGAAGTGATAAACTTGAATTTTAAAATTTTATAATATTAAATTCGATTACTATTAAATATGTAGATTTAATAGTTTCATTTGATTATTATATAAACCGTATTACAAATGATATATTATTTAAAAATTAGAAAATAAAAGAAAGAAATTTAATTTAATTTAAAAATTATTTAGTGTTTTTAATTATTTTGTCTTAAATAAAAATATCAAATATTATCCAACAATATTACGAAGAAAAAAAATTGGGTCGGTACCCTATCCAGACCCAAAACATCGGGTCTATGAAATAATTAACACACAATGTGTTGGCAATGGAGTGAGTATGTGTGGATTGATGTAGACTAGCTGTTCTAGAAAACAAAAAAGGATTAAAAAATAATCAAAGTTAGGTAGTGTTTGGTTAAATGAAAATTAATTGAGTTTGAGATAGGTGTCCAACTTAAGTCATCTGTTTTCTTTTTCCCGTAATATATGACCGAAACTGGGCATCAACCTCTTTTGCGGAAATGCTCAACTTTTAAAAATAATCAATTTTATATATTTTTTTTATTAATTTTCATATTATTGCAATTCGACCCAAAAATATTTTAAAATTATACTTACATCCCATTTAAAAATTTACCATTTGGACGAAAAATACTAACATCAGCCAAAAAAAAGAAAAAAACATAATCTTCTAATCTTATCCCTCACTCAAAACATTCTCTAGTTATAACTTTTATACTTGCAAGAGGGTAAACATAATATATAAAGTTAATTGTAATAAAATATTATTTTTAAATAATAACAATTGGATAAAAGTAGTCGTTGATGAATAGAAAAAAAAAAAAAAAAACTAGCCACTTTTGTGCTTCTTTTGTAATAATATTTCATATAAATTACCATATATCACACAAAAATTAGTTTCAACAAGTGACCTAAGACATATATATATACATATATATGTGTGTGTGTGTTATATTGTGAAATTTGAAGAAAGGCATGATGAGTACATGCATGAGGATTTTTGTTGGACTTTCAAATTAATTTATTGGTAATGAATATATACTAATTTGGCTATAACTTGTACGTAGCTGCAGTAAGAAGTTGAGGCATTGGCATCAATTCAGTTGTAATTACGTACCAAAATGGAATTTGATGCTAGTTATTTTCACATTTAAAGGCGATTAGTATGATATAATTGTATCTACCACTGCTTCATAAAAGTTTTTATTACGTATTATTTTTTCCAACCAAGTTATTGATTTGATTTATTTTACATTATATAAACCATATATTCCTTATATTTTTACCATCACGCAAAAAATAAATCATTAAAAAACTTGTGATTCATATGATATTCATAAATATTATGCAGGGATCAAAATACTATACAATGGAAGTAGAGATCTTGATGGATTATATTTTGAAAGTAAGGGGGATAAAGTGAAATTAATGTAAAACTTGAGGTCCTATTTGACTATTTCATTGGTTGAGGCAAAGGGCTATATCATTACCAGGTTGTAATGGCAAAGGGTAGTACTGAAAGATCTAACATTATTAAATGATACCAAACAAACAAGCACACACTATGACTATGCAAAGTTGTTGAGCCCACCCTTGCAATTAATTTAATCCTCAAACTCAAACTCAAACTCAAACTGTATAGGTAGATCTCAAATACCCATCAAAAGTAAAAACAAAAGCCTAACTCATGACATCGCATACAATATCTGATACTTTGTTGATTATTTTCCGTGCTGATTTTAATAAAATATACAGAATTCCTAGGTTATTTTGTTAATGAAACAAGATTTCTTTTTAATCTTGTTCTTGCAATTACACTACAACAAAGGGGTATTTTATGCATATATATTAAACTCGGCCCAAAAATACCCTATCAAACTAGCAATAATCTGGTATAATATAATATGATTGAAACAATAGGAATTTCATGACGAACGGTGATCCCTAAAGATGATCGTGTCCATATGTAAATCACCCCGTAACTTTTTTGTTGAATCAAGAGTTACAACAATTTAATATTTCGCCTTTAGATCATACTCTCAAGCATTAAGCTTTGGACTTCTATCAATCCAAATACTTTTGAAATACATTCGCGTTTTCCTACATTTGCCTTCTTTTATAATGAAATTGAAATAAATGGGCTTTTTACGCATTTTACCCTTAAATTTTTTAGAACTCAAGATTCAACTTTTTCTTTCATAGGGGCATAAATTTTGCTGCACTAAAAAGAGAATGTTTGATTATTGCTACCTTGTTATTACAAAGTTAGGTATGCAAAAATAATATCGAATAATGAGTAATGTATACGAAAATATTTTTATGAAAAAAAATTATTTTGAAAAATAAAAATGAAGTATTACTTATGTTTCCAACAAGAAATATTAACAAACAACAAAATTAAATTTGAAATCAAAGGGATTATATTATAGTATTTAATTATGAATTGAGTTGGGAGTTATGAGAAGAGAGAAAAAGAGAGGTCCAGCTACTGAAAAATTGTACTTGGGCATTTATACATGGAGTGGCTAACTTACCTATAAGAAAAGGTCATTTTGGTCAATTGGTTTGCCTCCAAAGATATACCTAGAGAAGGTTGAGCTCATGTGTAATAACATGGGAAAGTTTCCTAAGGGCAACCTTGTCCATCAAATCTTTCTTAGATAAAAAACAAGTACATAGAATAATAGCATCAAACTTCCATTCTCCCTCTCTCTCTCTCTCTCCCTCCCTCCCTCCCTCCCTCCCTCTCCTCCCAACAACAGGCAAACAAGAACAACACCACCCTCCTTCCCAATTACAAAAGACATTGTTATTATGATAGTAAAAATAAAAGAAAAGGTGGTAGATGCATGAGTGAGTAAAACACCAACTACTTGGTTCTATATATTATTCAGAAGAAGAATCATCTCTCTTTCTCTTTCTCTCTCTCTTTCCATTCTTACCATCTTCCTTTTGTAATCCACACAAATAAAACCACCCCATCCCACCTCCCTTCTTTGTTTTGATTTCCGCCTCGGTTTCCACGCACCGCCAACTACTACTATTATCTTTCTTTTATTATTCTCTCTCTCTCTCGCTCCCCTTTTTTTCCTTCTTCAAGGTATTGCCGCAAGAAAACTTCGTAATGGCTTCTTATGATGTGTGTTTTATGTCTTTTTTTGTAAACTTATTGTGTTATCAAACTGTTTTGTCTGCATCGGTTGACTTGCGGTCTTGAACCAATTGCTTGTTGCTATGTGGGCTTTGGCATTGGCTTTGAATGATGACAAGTTTGTGTTTTTTGAGCTGGTGGTTGTGGGTTTTTGGTTTTCTTGAATTGTTGTTTCTTGGAGCTTATTCGATTTTCTCTTTCTTTTCTTTTTGGGCTTTTTTTGTCCCCCTTTATGTTCTTGCCTCCATGAAAGGTGGTAGGTTCATGGGGTTGACTTACAATTCTTGAAGAATGAAGAATTTGGGCATTTATGTAGATTTGATGAAATTCTTTTACGGTTTAGGTTGATAAGGAAAAAATTATATCTGATGGCCGTCACTCTACCACCTTTTTATGTATTGGGTAAGGCTAGTTTGGGTGTGAGGTTTTTGTCACCCTTGGGCTTCTAGCTTCTTTGTGTAGGTTTGGATTTGGTGTTTATGGTCTCAGAGTCTCCTGACTGGAGTGATAGTTAAATCTTCTATCTATGCATGAAGTCTTCTGGAGATAAACCGTTGATGACTGTGTCATAGTTCAGGGAAATTGCTAGGCAAGGTTGCTTCCCTTGTTTAGGATATTACTATATTAGTTTTAGACAATGGCTATATTCTTGGATTGTAAAATTTCTATCTTTGTACTTTGGTTCTATTGTGGTGGTGTGACCAATTTCTGAGGGTGTTGGAGTTAAAAAATTTTTGTTCTGCACATTGTCTCTGACAATGCCATTGTTTAAGGATTTCCACCGTATTTTTAAGGGCAATAGTAATATGATGTGAGAACTTTGCTGACGAGAATAGACATCATCCAAATCGACATTTCAATTAATGATTTTCCTCCTAGTTAGAATGTTGAGATACTTGTATGTTTTCTACCATTACTGATTTTTTTCTTTAGTGGGCTCTCTTGTTCTGTTTTTATTTTTCATTTTATTTTGTTCTGTTCTTCTTCTTTTTGGGAAGGGTGGGAGGAAGGGTGGTAAGGGTTTATGTGGGATCGGGGAAGAGTTACATCATCTTGAGAGCATCTGCATCCAAAACTCTCAATTTTGTAAATATACTCTCTCTGGCTTGTACACCCATAGCTGCAAGTATTGATCGTATAGACTTGCTTATTATTATTGTTATATGCATCCTTTATTTGCACTTATGCTGATCCTTTAAAGTGTTTTAATGAGGCCATTATCTAACTTATCTATTGTTCCTTTTAGGAGAACCAGAAACAGCCATGGTGAGCATTCGAAGACGCAAGCTCTTAGGAATGTGCTCTGGTAGTCAAATAAGATGGGCTAGAACTATGACGTTATATTAGTTGACCATAAAAATATGCATTTCCTTCATGGATTGTTCTGCATAATTGACAATGATAATCTGGTTCTTTTATTGTCATTGCTCTACTTGTTGTGATTGCTAACTTTGGTACTGAACATAATTTTGTAGGAAGAAGTTCTTTCTTGGCTCCACTCTCCTGTGCTTTTGAGCATGGACACACCCCTGAAAACTGTGCTGAGAGTACCAAATCCGTCAGTGTTCATCCACTGCCTTTAAATGATAATTACAAGCCAAACGAAGTAAGCTGAGAGTTACTTAAGCTCATATGGATCTTTAAGTTCTATCTGTGCAGTTGATTGTGCTTGTCTTGTACATGACTAGTTGGTGTGCTTCAGATATGAAACTGTTTATCGTTTAAATGTTGAACTAAGGTAATGCATAGACATTCCAGTTATGTATGTATCTGATGAATTTCGAGTTCTGCAAGCACTCGAAACCCTAATGTTGTTCCGGAGGCATATATATCCATCAGAGTCCTAATTTAATAGCAGAAAGAAGTAAAGAAGGGTTTCTTGTCATTTTCCCTCACCTCAACATGTTTCCCTTGATAACAGTGATTTTTTACTTAAATAGTTAACTTGATACTCCTTTCTCTGGACATCCCTGTAGAAGTTTGGTGATCAGGGTTTGTCTGATTTGGACCAATGGAGGTCTGCTAAGCTCCATATAATGAAATATCATTTCTGAAAGTGAAAATTAAAAGGATTGTTGAGGATCAAGATTACTGATATATATACATATATTTATATGTATTTTAACTGAAGATTACTCATATATTCTTCTTCCACTCTCTACATCCAGTTGGTGTTTTGTGTTTCATAGGCATTGATCTTCCGTCTACAAGTTTCATTCTCTATTTGGACCCTAAAGATATGCCTATATATTGTCTGCCAAAGCTCTGTGTTGACTTAGAGTTTTCCATTTCTATCACTGACTAGGAAACCACCTCAGAAACTGGCCCTGGCTCATCAAACTTGTCTGCTTCCAGCCCGCCAAAAGAGCACCTAATCCAGCAATTCCCTGGTTTGTTCGTTTTCATTCATGCATCATCTCTTGTGCATGTTTGCTATTCATGTATTTGCTTTGTAAAATAACTGCTTATGTCACAGAATTGGTATATGGCAATTCGTGCATTTAATAAAGTGCCTGTTTGGATAATGAATTGAAAAAGTGAAATGTGTCAACTGATGCTTAAATAAATACCATTGTTCAGTGTTTCAACCCTCCGAAAGCAAAAATGGAAATTGTGTCCATTTAACTAGTCATGGAACAAACGCATTGCTTAATTTTCTTTCGTGTGGATTTGTATCTCCATGTGTATGATCACAACCAAAGGTGAGGAGGCAAGTAAGATGAAATTTCTAAATTGCCGGCAAACCAGAGTCAGCAATTACAGGGTAAGCATTTATAAAAATGACATTTACATGACAAGTGTCATGTACTTGTATGCTTGTAAGTTTGGCCGAGCTGATCCGGCCTAGAATTTCCAGTTGAACTATTTTGATGGTCTCTGAGCTTCTCTGACCTCCTCATGTGTTAGTACCTCAACTCTTTCATTCCATATACATAGTAACTAATTTCCATATCCTAAGTTGGCATTCTGCAAGAATCATACAATATGTTTCCCGTTTTTGTCTTTGATCTGATATATCTGTTCCCTTATTGCAGAGATCAAACGCAGAAAGCGACACAGGAGGAAGCAAGTGGAAAATCAAGAGCAATGTGTCATGCGAGGTGTCTATTTCAAGAATTTAAAATGGCAAGCTGCCATTAAAGTCGACAAGAAGCAGATCCATTTGGGAACTGTTGGCTCTCAAGAAGAGGCTGCCCGATTATACGACAGGTATCATCTGAACCACAATAAACCTTCTTATGTTCCTTCCAAAATGTTATAGAGAAATAAAAGAACTGAAGATGAGATTTTCCAAACCTGCAGGGCTGCGTTCATGTGTGGAAGGGAGCCAAATTTTGAACTATCCGAGGAGGAAAAACAGGAATTACGGAAGTTTAAATGGGATGAGTTTCTAGCTATGACTCGTTCCGCCATCACTAACAAGAGTAAGCCATGCACACACCCATACATACATACATATATATATATTGAAAAGACGTTTCATTACTAGAAGTCTACACAACTGTTATATTTGAATCTCCAGAAAGCCAGAGAAGAAGTGGGACGGTGCCACGAAGAAAATTTGAAGAGAATGAATGGGAGGGCGAGCAAGGACGCAATGGTTTTTCAGCCTCAGAAGATGATGCATTAGCCCCTTGATTTACCTCTTTTTCCAACACGGGCTGAAACATTCATTTGAGCCCTGGCAGCCATATTAGATCTTATTCAATTCTTGGTATATATAAGAGCCCCTATTAGGGCAGTTCATGTGGAATTCTTGGCAAGAAAGCAGATTGCCATGTTGTGGTGCATTAACAGATGAATCACAATTTGATGTCATCATTATCATCCCTAGAGTGGAGCGTGGATCTACTGTGACAATGCATGTTTCTACATGAGTGATAGTTAACCCATAGCAACAGCCAGACATACATAGTGTTGATGTGGTATAATTCTTATTTGATGTATCACACTCGGTTCATATTTCTTTCAAGTAAATTATTTCATTATAGTCCATCTTGATTCTGTTGCATACAACATTAATTTCTGCAAAGAAAGAACGTCCCGAAGACAAATGTTGAGGTGTGAATTTGATAGTAATTCACGTGATGAAGCTGCTCTTCTTGCCCAGAACCTTGAGGGGCAAAACAGTACCGATGGAAGTCGTGGGAGAGGCTGGCGAGGTGGTGGCTGACGTTCATTAGTCCATCGAGGGAGGAGAGATACACGTGACAGATGAATTCTTGGAGTTACGGTTGGTGCATATAATACAGTCTTCACCACTTCACCTTGTAGCTTGCCAAAACCACCTTCATGCCACTGCATCCCATTATTAATCAATTTTGGTTTGGATTTTTGCAATCAGAAATCTGAACGGTCCACAAGTTTTGTCTGAAAGATTTCTCTGTTTAGACATATGATTGATTGTTCAATGTACTATCATTATCTGACCTATTTATGCTGCCTGATCAAGCTCTATCGACTATACTGGTTTCTCATTGTAGAACATTTCAAGATTCATTCAGAAATTCCAAAAACAGGGAAACTTCACAAATTTATTCATAACAAACAGACCATTATTCCACAACAGCAACAATGTGCTGGTTCAAGATTCAGAGGACGAAAAACTGAGGCAGCACATAATAAAAAAAGGAAAAACCAGATTCCAGTTACAAGACTCTGAGAAAGATCAATAGGAAGCCCAGGCTGGAGTGGCTGAAATCATGTCAGGCACAAAAGAAGGAGCTGCTGGATTTGGTTGGAAGTTGAACCAGCCAAACCTATCCATGAGCATTTGGCAGAGATCTCCTGCTGCGTATGCAACCCCTGAGACGGAGATCGCCATCGTGATGTAGTATAGTATGGTTTTAATGTAGTCGGTGAACTTTTCTGCATGTTTCACATAAGCTTTTGCAATAGCAAGAACGAAAACGCACGTGAAAGAAGCTGCTGCAACTGCCAGAATCTTGTAGTCCTTATTGTCGCTCTCACGGAATGCGAACCCATAAACGATGGGAGGTACTAGACCAAAGAGAATGAATGATAGTATAGCAAATGTTGCATGGAATAGAAAATGGCCCCTTCTTCCTAGTAGTTCTTGGTATTTATCAGTGCTCTGGGTTGAGTCCCCTCCAGAGTTGTAGTTTTTCAAGTCCATAAGCTGTAAGTTTTTGTGTTAGCATGATTGCTATGGAACGGGATACAAGAACTGTTTGGATGTGCAAAGCTTAGGATTTCTGAGATGAAAAAAAATTACTCACATTCTGACCAAAAACGAGCAGGCCGCTGGCTACAGTTGCTAATCCAATGGCGATTGTGTTCACTGCAGCAGAGATTCATCAGGAAAAAAAATGTGTTTATCATCCAAACAATCAGAGAATTATTAGATTTGTTCTGAAGGTAAGGAAGACGAGGCATACATGTTGTGGCATCCGAGGCAGCTGCAGAAGAAACGACACTCAAGCTCGCAATCGTCTCCAGTAGGCCTCCATACACAATGCATTTCAAGATCTCCAGTGATTGGGAACGACCAGCACCAGAGATTGCTTCTGTTCGACCACCAGAGCTCACATTAATCTCTCTGCCTTGCTCAGTTCTTGTTTCGACAGGCCTTTCTTCCTCAGGCATTTGAGTATGAGCCCCTGTACCATAATGTCAGTAGATAACAATGGCTCCAGAATATGACGAGCAAATGTTGCATGTATGAATGGAAGACTTTAGATGAACGTGTTGAGTAAAACAGTAAATTCTACAAAAATATATATTACCAATTTCATCTCTGATCTCAATTGCTACATCTCCACCACTTCCATTTTCGTCGTTGCTTTTATCAGCAGCAGATGATAATCCATGCAGTAGAGGAACACGCAAACTGAAGCCAGGAAGTGCTCCGGTTGATTTCTCAAGACTTCCGTTATTCTCATCATTTGTTTCATGAGTTGATGCCAATCTTCCATGCAGCAGAGGAGCATGAGAACTGGAGACAGGCAGCCTTTCACCTGACTCATCATTGAAATGTTCTTCTTCATTTTTGCTTCCACCATCGTGCTTGATCTGTTCTTTACCTATAAAAACATGTACTTAACATGTCACATGAGGATCACTTTTCTTGATCTTTTACAATTTCAAAGCAGCCCACACCAATGATTCTTCCAGAGATTCCGAACACCATGAGGAGCAGAAACGAAGAACGGAAAAGAACATATACCTTTTGATTCCTGTGCGCTGTCTTTCTCTCCTCTCTTCCTAAACATCCAAAACAGATCAAATCCACCTGCAAACACCAAATGACGAACAAATTTCTTAAGTTCGCAAGCTGTCGATTTCTGCTAATTTTCCAACATAAACTAGAGAGTGAATGAACAATTCATTCTTGATTCTTTTAGCTCAAGTAATGGAGCCTGGAATAGTCGACCCATTAAAGCTAACATCAGCAAATACCTTGTGTAACAGTCGTACTCCCGCCTGCATTGGTGGAACCCCCTGCAACTGCAGAAAGGCTGGCACCTGATGCGGGCTGCTCTTGTACAGTTTGTGGGCTTTCGTGTTTCCCTTTCCCTCCAAAGATACGGAATGGATTCAGACCGTTCCCTGCTTGAAAACAACACTACCCTTAAAACCCGATTCATATGTTAATCAAGAGACGGAATATTATTGTAATACTGCTCATTTTATAATTCTACCTGAGGGTATGAAAATGCTGAAACAGGCTAAGCATCCAAGCAGGTCAACTGGCTTATCACGACGATGGCCATCTCCATCTCCTGTAGACCGTGTCCTGCTTCCACGTATCTTTCTACGAAGGACAACCTTGGTAATCTGAGAACTGCAATTAGGACAGTATGCAGTATGTGTGTGAACTTTCTCCACGGCCCTCTCGAATTCCAACTCTATGACCTCCTCATCACTTTCTTCCTCTATATCAATCTTTACCTTCTCCTTTACTCTACCAGTGCTTGTGCCTATATTTTCTTCTTCTTCTCTTGATGTTGAAACCAACTTTGGAACACTCAGACCAGACACGATCTTATCCTTAAGGTCTCCCGGGTTTTGGTTGTTGACGACAGTGTTAATGAGTTTTGGAATGTCCAGATCTTCCAGCCCCAGGTTTTCGCCTGAAAGAGACAACTGGAGTGTAGGACCTGTGGAAAATCATCGTTGTAAAAGACTGGATCCAAAACTACTCGTCTTAAAAACTTATTCGTGCCTTATGCATTGAAAACTCATCTGAAAATTGCAACAACTTTTACACAGACTGGACAAGATTGTTACTATAGTTGCAACCAAAGGAAAAAGGGCTATGCAATATTTATCACCAGCTACTCATTTTGAAATTTTGATTAATTAATGATCATCTATACTGACCTCTAGTGTCATGATTGAAGGATTTCTGATGAACATGATCAACCCAAGAATTTCCAATTTCGTAGGTCCAAATGCAGTGGTGGCATTTCCACATTCCTTCAGACACAATCAAGAAAGGAAAAAGAAAAGAAAAACATGGTACCAATGTTGTTGCCAATTTCATACCACTTAATTAGTTCATTCATTATAGTATTTTATTGTAAGTACATGAAATGAGGATTTTGTTTATCTTATATTAAAACGGACATGAGAATATCAAATGATTAGATTGATCATGTCCGAAGCAGCAAGATCTATATTGTGTTAACGTGACAAATAAGCAAATTTACATAATCCATGTTCCTGGTTTGCTTACCTTCATTCTTATCAAAGTAAACACTCTTTTCTGGTACATCATTGTTTTCATCACTGCTGCTGCTGCTGCTGCTGCTGCTACCATCACCAGTACTAGTAGCCGTTTCGTCTGGCTGCCACGACAGAGGCTGCTCCACCACTTGCTCCTCAGGCAGACCTGGGTGCATCACTTCCATCATGGCCTCAGCAGCAACAAAAAATCAATTGAATTCTCAAGGCAGTGCTGCTGGTGTCTGCTGTTAAATGCTTGCAGAATTGGACATTCTTATAAACAACACTTTCGGGCCAATAAATTAATTAATTATATTCAACTTTGAAATAATAATAATAATCATAATATCAAGATACATACATCAAAGCAAGTAATTAAATATTAATTTCTCACGTTCGTCAGATGCTTGCCATTACTGCTTATGATCAATCACATATATCTGAAAAAAAAAATCAAATATATATATAAAAAAAATAGCACATATATATATATATATATTGTGTAGGTTGGAATTTCAACATGATAATACGTGTATTAAAGTATTAATTGTTGTAAGTTTAAGAACATAAGTTTTGAAGTAATAATTAACGTATTATATTAGTAAGACCTGTCTAGGTAGGTATTCAAGAATGCTTCCAACGTGGTATTTTTTATTTTTATTTATTTTTCTACACTTTTGACTTTTGTACTGTGTATATATATCCTCCACATTACAGCTAGTTTTAGGTCAACTATTTCACATTTCTTCATCATTTTCTATCTGTCAAAAAGATTATGTTCACATTTACTTCAAATTGGTAATTTTTTATGTACAAATTATTTCTGGCCTATGACCAAATTTGCTACATTGTTGCGTCTTCATGGTGTCTGATCATTCATGCCTTTGTTAAATAGACACAAAAAAAAAAAAGAAAAAGAAAAAAGGAATTTGATTAAATATTGATTGAGGAGGGAACCTATTTTTAATATTCCTAAGAACCTATTGTGGTTACATAATGGTTGCCCCTTATATAACGTGCATTCGAACTGGTTTTAAATTTTTAGGATAAATTATAGTTTGTTTTTCTAAAGTTTATTATAATTATAAATTTATTATTATTTAAAAAATTATAATTATTCATCTTAAATTAATTATTATTTAACAAATATCCTCCGTGACAGTGCTCAAGAAATCAAATCCTAATCTCAACTATTGCAAGAGTGATGGGTTATAAAATTGTTATTATCAATAATTAATGGCATATGCATCTACATACAGTGACAATAGAAATTACATAGTGACAAAAGTAATTATTGTTACTAGGTTATATTTATACATGTGTTACTAATTATTTTTAATTACAACTAATTGATGCACGATTTTTTGTCCAATTTTAATGATTATTTTTACAAACTAATTATTATTATTAAAAAATTTAAATTCATTATTGTACGTGATGAAATAAGAATTACTATCACTAAATATAATATTAAAATTGTGGATTTTTTTTTTGAGATGCCAAATAATATAATATAATATAAAAATTTTACTAAAAGAAGAGAAGAAAACGAATAAGCACTAAGATTGATTCATATACATGCTTTAATTTTCAATAAATGTTCATTCCTCATATATTTTCTGATCTATCAAGAATTACTTGTATTGTTAAATAGGTACGGTATACGGCCTACACATACGTGTTATACTCAAGTTATTATACGTCTCTTATAAAGAAATATATCATACAGTAATAATATTTTTCTTATCTCATATATAATAAACAAATTCTTTTTTGATTTCTTATATATATTAGTCAATATGGCACGAATACTTATGTGTATGTAATCAAATAAATACAACACATTTTAAAAGATAAAAATAAATTATGCTTAAAAGTAGATCAAGTGATAAATATGGGTGAAGGTATAATATGAATTTGATAATATATCATCGATTAAAAGATGACATGGATTATTTGAAATAAAAAAAAAATTATCTGGCACAAATATTTAAGGGGTGTTACGTTATCAAATGCCAATTATGAGTCAAGAAGGACTATTTTTATATTGTCATATTGCTTTTGCGTGTATATAATAAATAATTTTTTATAATTTAAAATATATCATAAGTATGAACAAAATGTACAAATCAATGCATTACATTAAAAAAGAAAAGAAAGAAAGAGAGAAAGAAAAGACAATTAATTTATGTGTTAATGTAAAATTTAAAAAAATGAATGAATTAGTTATCTTATCAAGTGAAGATTATTTTTGAATTCACAAAAAATTAATGAGATGGTGTCATCAATCTTGTTTATGAGTGTCATTAATCGTTTTATATATATATAGAGAGAGAGGGAGAGAGACGTGCAGTTTTCTTTAATGTTTTAGATTTAGTTGAAGCTAATTGTGGGAGTGGTGAGGGAAACTCGGAAAACATTTATTTTATTCCATGTAATTATGCAGTCAATACATCTTTTTGCAGCCATAATTAACATACTAATGTACTTAAAAGAGGATTTGTTATTTCCTTTCACATAATTTGGTTAGTCATATTAATTAATTATGGAATCATATGCAATTTTAGCTGACAACATCCCAAGATTTACATTTCCATATTCCAATGCACAGTTTTCCGTGTTATCTATCTATCTATCTATATATATATATATATGTATATATGAACCCATAAAAATCAAGAAACTAGTGAAAATCCAAGACAAGTCACCATAAGAGAATTATGGATTTCTCCGTTATACGTCCAAAGCCACCCGCCAAGAAACCCATCGACGGGCCGCCACCAAAACCGCCATCAGCAGCACCACCACCAGGCGGCGTACAAACACCCCAGCCTCCTCCGGGGAAAGCTCCGCCTCAGAACCTTGGTCCATACATGGAGGACTTGGATCATATTTCTGGCATACAACGTATGAGAAGTATCGAGTACACAAACGCAAGAACTTGGAGGATGCATCTTGGAGACTACCCTAAAGATTACTATGATCATTATGGTAACTATGAGCATGGCCATCATCCTGTTGGATTCCATTACTACGACCATCATCACATGCCGCTACCCCCGCGGCGCCAGCGTGCTCTCCTTCCGCCCGACCACCGCCACAGTACTCTCCCAGGGCCGCCATTGCGGCTCGGACTTCCTCCACCAGAATATCATTGTGGACCGCCACCGGCTACGTATTATTATCCGCCGCCACAGCATGGTGGACTCTTCAGTGATGAAAATCCCAACGGTTGCATGATTATGTGAGAGGAGGGGATTATGGAATTTTCTTTTGGAAGACGATCGTAATTTGGAGATTGAGTGTTTATGGAAGAATAGTAATCCGGATTTAATTTTTTATGCGATTATTTTGCAGTTAATATAAATAACATCCTTGTTTCCCGTTGCGTCCTTTAACATATTGGTTGGTGCTCTGGTCACTCATGAGAAAAAATAAGACATGTTTTTCATGTACAACTTGGTTAGGATCTGTACTCGTAAAATTGCTACTTGACAAGAGTTTTATTATTTCCAGTCCCAACTCATTTTTCTCAGATTGACTGTTTGTAAAATTCATTGAAAGTGGCTAAAATGCCCAATTACCAGAAGCAAGTTATAAAATAAACAGCAATTGGATTGTAGTGACAATGTTACCGCGTCATGCCCTCTTGGCAACCAAAGCTATAAAAAGGTGCATATTGTTGATGGGCATCTGACAAAATACAGTAACAACTCCCCCTCGACTCGCAACAATCTAATGCTTAAGAGTTCCCGGCAGAAGTAGGTCATTACCAGCCCATCTCCGCCGAAGGCATTCAACTTAAGAATCTAACATCCATCCATCTTCCAGATTTCACATCCTACCAATCAATCTCTTTCATGTCAATGCCACAGCTTCCAGAAAAGTAGCATATCCGGATGCGTGAAATGCAAGGGCGAATCCTGTAAAGAAATGAGGGGCGACACATCAGTTGACCAAATCACCGTTAACACTTGGGAGAAGTGCAAAATTGAAAGCTGTCATATGTCTAACCAATTAATGCGTCATCCAAGGCAACATTATTTAATATTTTGTTGTGCAAAGAACTTATCTCTGGTTGAGCAGACTGCTACTAGCCAAGTGTTCACTATTCAACAGTTCCAGATGGATAGGAATACAGTAACCCAAGTTTTTTCATCAATGGGTCAATAGAGTATTTAATTTAAAAATTTTAAACCAAATTTTGTAGCATCTCATGAGGCCCTTTACTCATCATAACCCTGATCACAGCATAAGGAGACACTTCAGATAAAAATAGATCAACAAGCAACATGCCAACAGAGAGATGGACAAATGGAGAGACAGGAAGACATAGATGGAAACCTCAAGCACTTCTGGTGGCAGGAAGGTAAATTCTAATAATGTCTTTCACAGTGGTTCTTCTCCTGCAAGTGGGGCATTTGCTTTGAGCAGCTATGGCAGCTTTGATGCATGCCTTGCAGAAAATATGCCCACATTTTGTCGACATCTCCTCGACTAATGGGCCCATGCAAACAGGACAGCTAAATGTTGGCTCCTGTGGTGGCGGCGGCGGTACAGTTGGCAATTCTGAGCTCTGTCCACTCTTTCTCTATAATCCACACACCAGAACACTAGTCAATCATGTATACTATTACCAACACTACCCCAAGCAGAGGAAAAATTAAGACAGTCATGTCTTTCAAATCTACGGAAGTTCACTCAGGATAGTGATGTTCATAAGGTCTAGAAAATGACCTTGTATGGACAAACTTACCTGAATAAACAAAAAAAATTGTCACATGCCACAGTCCATTTCCCTCAAGTCAAATATCAACATTCAGTACAAAGTAACATTTCTATACAGATAAAACATCTTAATACATGTTTAAACCAAGTACATTCACTAGGCTACTATATGGAACCTATAATCAGGATCATTCTCATGAAGACAAACTGAACTGCAGAAATAATTTATTCCTCAAGGATAACGAGGAACTGATTGACTATACATCAAAATACCGCCTAATAAGCTACAAAAAAACCAATGGCCTTCAGAAGCCAAACAATTAGATAAATATCTCATTGGAGGTAATGGAGGAGGGTTCATTTTAAAGAGTCGGTCAAAGAGAGAGAAAACAAACAAAATCATCGTTTCCTCTTCATATGAACAAAACATCAATTCTGTTAAGTTAAACTAAAGCTGAGAGATGCTGGATTCACAAACAAGTAACGATGTTAAAGCAGTAAAATCAGTAGGTGGCAGGTCAAAGACAGGAAAAGTTGTTACCGTTGAATTGCTGCTTCCTTCTAGATTTATGTAAAGGTCACAATTTATAATCGTCTGATTTGTTGGAACCCTCCTGCGCTTGTTGCGAGATGACCTTTCCTCTGTAATAATTATGAAGCACATCAGCAAGCAATTTCCAGAATGTAGAAACAAAGAGAAAATGAGTCCATCAACCAACAAAAATATATCAGAAATAATGAGGCTTAAAGAAGAACAAAAACTTCACTTTTCAATATTGTTGACCAAAGGGTTCTTCAAATAGGGGGAAGGTATTAGTATTCAACCATAAACACAAAACAAATTACAGCAGTTTTTCTGATGATATCCATGAATATGATTACATAACCTCATGCATCAGTACAGACAGCCAGCACATTCACAAAATTCATTTTTCTTCATTTATCTAGGAATATAATATCACAAAAT
>NC_026153.1:1403753-1418515 GCF_000512975.1 Sesamum indicum
ATAATTCTCCATTATTCAGTGATCTATCTGAAGCAAAACTTAAGCAACCATGTGCACCATTGTTGATCAAGCACCTCACTATGTAATGCACCAACCACCTTCGACATAATCTTTGGTTCACAACACGCAACAAATGGACTCATTGTTTAGAAGGGGTGGATTTCAAGATATAGCAGGAACAGATGCACAAAAGTTAGCTATTAGGAAGATATTGTGAAAGATATCCTTGGCAGGACAAGACAAGCAACATAAATCAGTAAGCACTTACCAGATTCAACATCAACCACAACTGTACGTCCACGATTCCTTCTGGAATTGTTTTTGGCCTGAAGGAAAAATGTTCCATAGAAAGATTACATAACTAATTTAAAAAGAAAACTGAACTTGAAGTAGTAGGGGAAGAAGAACAAAGAGATGATAAATCGATTGATGTACTTCTGCAAATGCCCTTGGTGAAGAAATAACAACATCATCATCAAATGCCTCCAGATCAATTGGTGGAGGCACTGCAGTGTCTCCTTCTTGAGCTGCTTGCATGTCCTGTGACCTAGTACGACTAGAAGGCCCCTCCTGATCCCGACTTTCACATGGCGGCACAGCATTGAGATCAACATCTAACATTCGTTTCCTACTTCTAGCCCTTGTATACCTCCGAATCTGGTCCTGGCTGCTCATGATATAAAAGATTGCAAGTGCTTAAATCTCCTGAGGATCATCCATGAAAAAACAAACTTCAGTCAAGCTGATAGACATTCCATAAAATCTCAAATCTGGATAAAGAAAAGAAAAAAATGATAGTTGAGAAATGAATCGATCCAGCTAATTGAATATGTTAATCTCAAGGGGAGAAGGGGCTAAAGGAGCCTATAGAGAAATAAGATATGTATACTTGGCATCATTAGCTTTCTTGGGTCAAACTGAATATCTTTAAATCAATGGGATCTCATTCAGGTTGCTTTCAGGAAAAAGGAATGCATGAAATAAAATTTTCACCCCTTTTATTAAGATGGATCAGTGTGACACAGTGATCAAAACAAACTAGAAAATTGACAAAAGAGAGCAGCTAAATTGTACAGGTTAAAAGGAGAATTGTATGTTCAACATGGATTGTTCAAATATTTTCTGAGTTTTTTAGAACTTTGACTGGCACTAATTTTGTCTTGAAAGATAAATATATGCCAAATGCAAGTTCTCTGAGATTGGAATCAGAGGCACGAGGATATGGTTCTCTTTTTCCTAAATAATGACGCCAATATGAAAAGGGAGATATATGACTCGTTTCTTTAACATTGTAAATTTTCAATGTTAACATAGTTTGTTATTGATAAATTCAAAATGCAATAGAAAAATTGTTTAAACGATTTATGCCAAATCCAGATGCATTTAAGATGGCTACTTCCACCTTAAACTGCAAAACAGTCTCAGTTTAATTCCCATAGTTGTGCTTTTCGAATTAGTAATGACGCCTTCTCACGCTTTTTAAGCATGTTTATATACATCAGGCACAAAGGCTTGGTGAGGCGGCAACATGTTTCTGAAGAAAAATTTCAAGGCACAAAGTCGAACAAAAGAAAATTTTCTTTGAAGACCACAAATCCTTCTCGAGGACCTCGTCACAAATTCTACCCAAACTCATAATGTGCAGATTAAAGCATATGCACATCATGTAGCACATAAATGGGACACTAAACCAAGCACATAGAGACCCCTCTAAAGTCTAAACACACTCCAGCATCTGCCCTCGCGATCTGCCACATATATACTTTTACCAGATAACTAGTGCCCACTGTGCTATGGCCTCATTAGTGTGGATGCCCAGTTTTCAACTCTAACATAATAAACATTATCTTAAGGTCCTACTTATGCGATCACCAGACCTTCAGATACTTCTCCTTTCTAAATATCAAAGCACCACAAACTAGGACTAACCTCCACATGATACACCTCCAAATCTATAGTTCGGAGGAGCCATTAGAGCCCTGACCACTGTTATCTGTGCAAGCACACTAATCCATTGAGCCATCGTACATTATATTCAATCTTAATATTCTGAAATGCCCAAAAAGAGGAAAGTAAAATGGCTAATCTGCAGAACCTGAGAGTTGAGAAGCATTGATATTATAAATGTGTTGCATTAACTGTAAAACTCCATGAAACAACATTTGTCCAACTTTAGCCAGCATCACCATGCCACATCCCTTTCAGGATGCATGACTCAGAGGTATCCCTGCACATTATGGTCAAAGAGTCCGACTCCAGGGACCAATGCTTGTAAGTTCACTTTTCCTGCTATAGTACTATCTGTGCAAGGAGTTTTGGTTGGGCAATTTTCCATGTAAAAAAGGAGATATGTTTCAAAGAGGGACGCAAATCGCTATTTGCCTAATCAGTTTATTTTTCGCATTTAAGCAGTCCAAGAAGTAGCCTAAAGGCTAGTGCTTGGCTGTTATGCAGAGTCTGAGACAGATATAAGAAGGTAAGGGTAAATTATGGTGTTAACAGCTACAATGCAATGGTAAAAGCTCATCATACATTACAGCTACACATGTTGTCCCAACAAAATAGAGAACTCTGCAAGAACTCCCCCTCTTTAACTGGCAAGTGGAACTTAAATAATGGCATGGCATAGCTAGAGTACATATGATCATGTTGGATTACAGCCTTCCAGTGAACCAAGAATACTTACTAGGTTTGCGGATATAAACTAAATTGCAGTCTAGCCCACAGTGACATATTTCCAGGTGAACAAGAAGTGTTGAAGACCAAACAGGAACTCAAAAAACTCACCCAATATAGAGCAAGCAATCCAAGTTCAGTAGCATGGATTCGCTACGCCTGCCTACTACCATGGGTGTCAGAGTTAAATAAATTCCAGCCTAATTATTTTACTAATGTGATTTAAAGTGAACTACTCAGATTTAATATTTATATCCCATTAATCACTTCCTTGAATCAGTTCATTTAAAATGTTTGAATCATATACATCAATTCTCAAGCAAATTAACTTCAACTGATGCAACTGCAACCAACTCGAAAATGATGATCAAAAACTAAATGAAGATTGCTTAACAATCATAACTCGTTCTAGTTGACAGGATTGAATTACAAAAGTTTACCTTCTTCAATCTCTTCTCAAGAGCATATGAAATGACGTAAAAATTTAACAAATTACCTTTTCATAAAACAACATTGTTCTTAGTGATGATCATCAAAACAAGCAGACTCACAAAGTTTCAACCTTTCCTTCAAACAATGAGCGAGTAATAAACTGTTAATCATTCTTAATGCCTTTAAAATCACTAACCTTGAAGATATAATACAAAACTAGGGTGGAAGAAACCCCGATTTATAAAACCCTAAGATCACAAAAATAAAATAAAATAAAATAAAGTTGGGGGAGAGAAGGGGAGGACTCTAAAAATACCGATCCATAGAACCCCAATTACAGAAGCACACAATGCAAACGATCAAGAAAGCCCCAAAAAAAACCCTAACTAAAAAAGTAAACATCAGCCCTGCATAGACCGACACACAGAACCAAGACAAAGCGCCGTCGAAAACAAACAAAAATGCATAAACAAAGTCCCACTCATAAACTTGCTGTGATTCATGAATCGGTACTAACGGAAAATCTAACCTGATTTATTGGAATTGTAAACCAGTGAAAAACCGAAAGGTGTAAGTATATTTGTATCTATAAGTTGTGAATAGAGAGGGGGAGGAAGAGGAAGAGGAAGGGTTTTCTTCTTTCTCCTTAAATAGGGATTGTGAAGGAACTTACATAGATAGATATGGACAATTTCGCACACAGTAACATGTATTGGTATGTGAGGACGGAAACGGAAAGGGAAAAGACACGTCTCAGCGCTGGTATACACGTAAGTGCACACGAAATCGGTAAAGCTGTGAAAATTCTCCGTTACAAAAAAATGAATAAAAATTCAGATTAAAAGCAATATTCTTCTTTTATTTTCCATAATATAAAAATCTTCTAAATCATTACAATAGGTATATTTTGGGTTGCTGAATAATTAATCGACGTTTTCCAAAGACTACAATTAATTGAATTCTTTTTATAAAAATAATTACAAAGAGTAATTCATTAAAGAAAAATATAATTTATATTTCCTAACATTGTTAAAACATTGATATCTGTCTCAATAATACGTAGTAATTCAATGCATTAATCATCCCTTTACATATTGCTCAAGTCACTCGGTTTCCATTCGATAATACAACTATATTTTACATTCATCAGGAAAAGTAAAATCAAATGGTTATCAAGTCACCTTATTTATGAGCAAATAGTAGTAATTTTGCAAGGAAAATGTCACACTTGTGTTTGGCATAGAATCCAATGTTGGAATGAATCAAAAACTAAGAGATACATTTATAGGAGTAGTCAATCATGTTATTACCACTGTTACACACAAGCTAAAACTATTTAGAGAAAGCATTAGTAAGACAACACACATCTATGGATATCAGAATTACAGTTGGAGGAGGAGAGTGAAAATGGTCGGTCAATAATCCTCATCACAAGAGTTTCTCTGTCAACCTGATCATGAATGAATTTACAGCAACTGCCTCCAGAACTATCCATGACGATTCGAAAAGCTCATGAAAGTACTCCGCTCCTGTCTCCTCAGCTGCACTTCTGAAAGCAATGCCGAATGCGTTTCCTTGAACTGCACCAAGTCGAGGCTTCCCACAAATGCCAACAATTAATACCTTCTTCTGCTCTTGAGTGTAGCAAACGCATATGAGAGGTTTCATTCTAGCTCCCTTCTCTCGTAGAGCGTCCATCAGGAAGTACCCGAATTTAGTCAAAGCCTGAGGGTGGCACAAGAGCTTTGTATCAGCTGAGTCTTCGAGTTTCACCCACCTAAATTTACTCCCACTTCTTATCGATCCCTTCTTCGTTATGGCTGTGCTTCCTTGTCTAAGGACGGCCCTTTGCACCTTAATGGCCTGCCGCATTCCCGTCTCCAGTTTGTCAAGCTTGTTTAAGGACAAGGCATCATAAGCTATGCCAAACTGCTTGGACCCAGAGGAGCCGTCTGACTCTACAGATGACTCGAGAAGGGCAGTCACCCCATATACAACATCCGCAGCTGAGATTTTTGAGCTATACCCATGCAGTAGAAGGAAACCTCTATAATAAAAATCTGTGAGCCCAAACTCTGGTAGATATTGCTCAAACATGTCCTTCATCCTGTGTTTGATCTCCACACTCATGTACTGGAATTTCTGTTTGCACTCTTCCCTTGCAAACCCCATCCGAGCTAAAAGAAGCTGCATCTTTTTCAACCCATTGTCACTCCAAGTTTTCAGTTTCGTGGCAATATAGGATGAGCATAGCATTGAATCAAACAAGTTCCATTCTTGCAACAACATTAGCCTCGGCTCATCCTCATAAGAGATTCTAGAAGAATCAGGCACAGTGACCTTTGTGCCGTCCTTGAGCGTTACTGAAGTAACAGCATCCAAGTTTCCTGAGCTATTAATGTGCTGCTCAAGTTCCATAACTCCAGCCTGGTATCTCTCATCTGTTAACCTCTCATGCACAAACTGATCAGTTAAAGCCACACAAGCCAACCAGAGTAACTCATTTTTGTTCTTCCTCAATGAATGAGACAGCTCGTACATCAGGCACCCTGACGGCTTCCCATGGAAAGTGCCCATATAATAATACTCTCTTTTCAACTTCCTGAAAAGTTTAACAGGATTGCTCTCATTTTCATCCGAAACTCTCCTCTTCTTTCTACTCCCACCCCCACCCTCCTCCTCGTTATCACTCTCATTTTCATCCTCGCTATCAGAGTCATCTTCAACCTCATCATCACTGTTCAAATCACTTGCATTAGCAAGAGCAGATACATCAAAGTCATATGCCAAATCAGCCTGATGTTCATCATCCCTTGTATAAAGAACCACCACCCGATCATTCTGGTCGCTCAAATTATGCAAATGAATTGGCCTATGACTATCAACAACAAAAACACGGGCTGAGGGGCCAATCTCCAGATCCCTCCTAAGATCCCTATGACAACCCCAATTAATCAACAAAATGGTAATGGGCTCATCCGATGATGAAGTCAAGTTAGGCCCAGCATACTTATGAATTTCTTTGAAGCTCGAAACCGGATAACAAGCATACCTAATCGAATCTGATTCAAGAACATGACCTATTATTTTCAAAGCACATAATGAATCTACGTCCGAAGTTGAGGGGAAAATTAGCAGGGGAGCACATGAAGCTGAAGCTATAGCTGACTCCCTTAGCCTCGAGTAAAACGACTCAATACTCTGCTCCCTCACCATAATTTCTCAAATGAACAACCTCAATCTCACCAAAAAAACAAATCTTTCCAGCAAAACTACGTGGGCTCTCATGAAACAGCGAAATTTCACCTCAGCATTGAGTCAGGCACTCAAATTGAGACCTAAATTGACGAGATGCAACAAATTAAGAAAACAAATGCGAGAGTTTGTGATGTGGGTTCATGTTCACTGAATAGAAGGAAGCCAGATCAATTCACACTGGCATTGATTCAGGGGTTCGCAAATGTACCTGAAAATGGGCTTGAAGCTGGAAACGCGGGCCCCTTTTCTGCTTCGGTTTCAGCTGCGATTTTCTGGTTCAAGAAGGGCAGTGAGAGAGAGACAGAGAGAGGGAGAAAAGGGTCTCGAATTGATTTGAATCCCGTTGACGATTTCTACACGAGAATTCGAAAATTTTGAAGGGGGGCGCCAAGAATTGGCGCTGAAGACGGGAATTTGGTTTTGGATCATAAGTTTTAGGAAGACGGAAATGCCCCCAATCATTTGGGATTAGAATTAGATTCAACTTTATTTCAATTTTTTCACGTGCCTTACTTTTATAAAAGCCAATATTTAATAAATCTTCTCTTATTTAAATATTTGAATATATAATAAATTGGGACAAGTTTTATACTCCACCTGAAATATAGCATATCTACTCTTTTTTTTTTTTTAAATTAGGAATATATTGAGAATTATATCATGTAGTTCCATCTCATGTGTTATAATGAAAATGTCCCAAGTAAAATAATATAAGTGTCCAAGACTATAACACATAAAATATTAAATTGAGATAATATTTGTATGTTAAGTACATGTGATTGGAAGAATGTGAATATAAATTTGTATCATAAATTTAAATGGGAAAATTACAATCTTTGGATTGAAAGACAATTATGTGCTCAAGTATAACCTTTAATTTTCCCTTTCAAAATCAATTATGTACCAAATTTCATCATCATATATGACTTGCATTATTCTCACTTATCCAAATAAATTTTTTTATTGTAAATAATATTGCATATTATAATGTATATATATATATATGTATGTAATAGTGTACCACGTAAGCAAAATATTTTTTGAATATATGAATATCATAATATGTAGTGTGTCTATTAAGTGTCTAGTTAATTCTGGCATTTAGCAAACCAAAACCTGTGTTTTGAGTGTGCACGCAATTTCTCTTAATAATCACTTTTTGGAATTTAATTATACCAACAACACACTATGATAAAATAATCATAAAAATAGATTCCCTTAGTTCAGATGAAGTAGTAAGTTACAAAGCAAATGAGTCCTCTGCTTTCCGGAGTAAACAAAAACAAGAAAAGAACATAGGAAAATTCTAACAGCTGCCTCTGTAACACAAACAATCCAGTAACATTGGAATAAATGAATCTAACATAGTACAAGTTGGAAGACTGGAAATAAAAGGAGCAAACTACTAATGATCACCTGAAAGGCCAGAGATGATGAGCCAACAACCTATGAAGACCCCCCATGTTTATTTGTCACAAAAACCACACTAAAGAATTGAAACAAAGCACCATCTCTGCGTCAGAATAGCCTCCCAGAGCCATTTACGTGTTTAATATAGCTCAAGACGTCCAAGGAAATGAGACCATCTTCTCATTCTACCACCACGGAAAGCAGCATTTCTGCATTAAACAAGGAGATAAGAAAGAATCGGGAGTGATCAAGATCGCGGGAGTATACTGCATGCAATGCTTGGTGCAGGTTTTCAAAAACGAACCTTAGGTTCATTGGATGGTTGGTTGCGTGTGCCGTAAGACAGATGATTTGGAGTGCCCATAACGTTCCCAGCCCCAGTTCCTGTGTTCCTTTCCTCCCGCACTTTGTTGAAGATATGAGTGAAGTTTTCAGCTGATTGGGGATCGTTCTCGTTCCATTCGCCAAATCTTGGAACGGCAGCCCCTTTATCAGGCTACAGTTTGAAACATAATGAATTAGAAGAAGGTTGCGGCAGTCGTCGAATTTTAAGTTTAATGTAAATGCTTCAAGAATGTGTATGCATCGACTAGATCCGATTTGTTCAAAAGTTTAGAAATGCAAGATTAATTGAAACCCCACAGAATAAAATGACATCTTACACTTTCATCTCCCCGAGCTGGCCTTAGCCGGGGTTTTGCAGCAGTGCCATGACTACTGTCATGGCTTTTTCCTTCCCAAGCAGGAGATCCACTGCCTCTCCCCGTAACTTTCGCTTGATAGTGTGGATGAAGTGGTGACCGCTCAAAGCTTTGATCAGATCCTGCGCTAGGCCTTGCAGGCCGAGCTGGCCTTTGTCCGCGACCACCATAATTTGATTCATTAGTAGTTCGATGACCCATGTTCTCGTTACGAGCCGGAGAATTACTGAACTGCCTAAAATCACCATCTTCTCGGCTCACTCTATGTTCCGGCGTCGTCGGCCTGACAGCTCCTCTACCAATTGGTTCCTCTGGTCTAGTTCTGGACGGACGAGCAGGAGGAAGAGGTGGAGGATCACTGCTGGGGAACATGTCTGGATTTTCTTGGGGATCGTTTGGATTTATCATCTTACCACCTCTATTTTTCCTTGCTTTGTCAAAGAAAACTGTGTAAGGAACATTGTCTTCATTTTCCCAGTTGCCAAATTTTGGGACGTTTGAACGCTGCGTTTATAACAAAATATAATGTCATTCCCTTCACTAATATGCATTAAAGCAGTTGGTATACGTGAAGAGGGTGCATCATATTGTTTTTCATATATAAATAAATGAGCAATAGCAATTCATTCCTCTAAACAAACTATGGCATAAGCTACGGAATTCAGGAAGAGCCAGAGTCCAAATTCTCCACACATGGATTGCAAAACAGATATTCCTACAGAAGAAAATTTTCTTGCAACAATATTAGAACCCAGAAAAGGTAAAATAAGTGCCTGATTACTGGTATTCATCCCTATGTAATAAACTACTGATAAAAACTTGGTCTGCTTAATGAAGTTTACACCTTCACGTTTCTCATTTTATTTTTCTGAGTAGTAACAGAAAAAAGTACAAATATGGGATAAATGCATTTTCAAGTTGTCATCGTTAAAGTTTACACCTTCCGTTTCTCATTGTCATTTTCCTCCCATTTTGTGATGTTTTTTGGTTTATTCACTTTTGAAGTTTGAAGAAAAATAGGAAAAATTGGTTCAATGGATTACAATTTGAAAAACACCACAAAATGGGAGAAAAATAGCATTTTTTTCCACTTTAAATGAAATTTTCGTTAAGTTTAACCGAAGGACCAAAAGTGCCAAAAGAAAAGTTAAAGTTTGAGGACCAAAATTACAATCCTAATTGTTTGAGGATCAAAATCGCATTAGTACCTATATTTGAGAATAAAAAATGCATTTATCCCGTACAAAGTGTAACATAAAAAAATGCAAATCTCTTTCTCTTAGTTCATCAGATCTTTTGGAATCAAGCGTTCAATTAATTAGGCGTAGCCGTGCATAACCTTACATCTCAGCTAATAAAGCAAGTGTTACATCCCTGCTTAAAACCTTGGTAGGAAAAGGCAGAAGATGGCGTGAATAAATCATCGGATTTAGGAAAGAAAATCGAGTAGCAATTCAAGGGAATATGCAGAAACAGGCATGGAATCCATTAGGTTCTTTATTGAGAGAAAGCCTAAAGAATTAATCTCAAACCCAATTCACAACACAATGATACTATCTGGAGAAGTAACTTTCATATATGGGACAAATTACCATACTACATCCAGACAACGTCAAAGTGGAAAGATGTTTGTCCCAAAAAAAAGGGGTTTAATTAGAACAACATTAGATGTAGACAAGTGCTCCAAGTATTGAAGTCAGAAGTCAGGAGATAAGAGATGAACCAAAACAGGCAGTCAGTAACCACCTATCAAACTTATTCTCCTTCATCTCATCAGAATCAGCCCACTACTTGTAAACAAACAAGATTACAGCATCAGAATCAGCCCACTTACAGAAACGTTTTAGTGCTCTTACATGCTATGAATTGGATCTGTTGAGCCCGAACAAAGTAAAAACAACAAGATTTTCCAAACACAGACATCAACGAAAGATTCAAACCCACAATTAGGCAAAGAGAGGAGAGATAGAGAAAAACAAGCGGTGAATGTGAAACATCAAACTTACAACAAGAGAACATCATTCAAAACAAATATACGCCATAATAATAAGAGAAAAAACAGAAAGCAATGATCTTGGGCAGAAGCAAAGGAAAAATTAACAGAGAGAGAGAAGGTAAGCTTACAGCCATTTTTCTTCAACAAGACTTGAAGTCAAAGCTCAGAAACAATAGAGAAGGAAATCAAAGCAGGGCTTCAGAATTCAAGAAAGAAAACTGTGTCTTAAAGACCAACACCCAAAGCTCCTCAACTCCAAGAAGAGTTAGAGAGAGAGAGAGAGAGGAGAGAGATGTAGAGGAGAAATTGATGAAAATGAGAAAGAAGAAGTAAGAGGTTGATCAACCATTGACCGGCGCCACCGGTTATGGTTGACTATTCGCCTCCCTCTCTCCCCCAACTCCAACTCCAAGTTCCAACCAAGTCTTTACTCGTCTTGAAAATTTCTTCCCCTGTTTATCTGTAGCGTCTGCGCCCAACCTCCACGTACCACTTCCACTATTCCTCTGCATTCCAACATCACCTTTTCCATATCTATGCTGCACCCTGCACCCACCTCTTTTCACATTAAACATTATTAATTACTCCCCAATTTTCCTGCTCACCCACCTCCTTCCATTATTATTAAACTCTTCTTTAAATATAATAAACATCCAAGTTTGTTGCTTTATATGACTATAATGTCTCTTGACACTGTCCAACTTACAATGTTTGATCAATAAATATTATAGTTTAGTATCTGAAAATAAGATTATATATTCCGTAGCAATTAAATTCTCTTAATTGAAATCATATAAATTTTATTTTATTTTCATCAAACAAAATTTTAGTGTATACAAATAGAAAAATTCTCGACACCCACAAACCACGAGCAGGAATTAGTTTCATGTCTAGTGGGCTTAATTAACATATCATTGGAAAAATAAAAAAATAAATAAGAATTTGAAGTAACAACAAATGCGGTTAGATAATTCAATTTTGATTATAATTTAATAGTTGCCATAATTTGAGTGTCTGAAAACAGTCTTCGAACAGGAAATTTGGGTGTTTAAGGTGGTGAGGTTGAAGTTGAACAAAGCTTAGCAGTTTGACTTGGAGGTGCAATAATTGGTATTATAGGTTTGAGGTGTGTATTTTATTTAATTAAGAAACAAAACAAGTGCAGAGCATGTCTAACTGGGCTTTTAATTAACAAAAACATGTATTGTTGACCTGGACATTGGACATTGGACATCCAAACCAAACCGTAATGTGCTTAAACCCACACACTAATTCAATTCAAGTTGCATCAAATCAAATATAAATGACACCACTCTTATCATTAACGTCCACTTGCTTCCTTTCTTAAATCACCACATAAACCTCTTTCAACCAATTAACTACAACTCTATTTACTACTATATTTAATGTTCCATAAATTACTCTCTCTCTATATATATATATATGTATGTTTGTGTGGAGGGGGGTGTGTGGATGTGTCTTATTTATTTACAACTTGTTCCGATCTTTTTGTCTGATTCAAGTTATTGAGTTTCGATAGGTGAGATATGTGCGTCTTGAAGTGGGTGTTTTTAATCATCAATTTTCTGTAATTATTTTAATTTTTAATTCAGTAAATTAATTAAGTTTTGATGAGGTCAGACCAATTGCATAGACGGGGCACCACCTTAGGGAGGTTGGGTTGGTTTGTCTGGGCAACCGGAGACTGAGGACAAAGGTAACAAGGCGGCTGGGGCTGCCCATTTTATTTGATTTTTTATATTTAATCCAGAAAATAGCTGGCGGGCTGTGTTTGTCTGTTGGGGTTGACAATTCTTGAAGTCAACTCCTAAACAAAGACCAAGAAATACAAGACTTTGAAGCATTAAAATTTGAATGACTGCAGAAGAAGTTGGAAGAGAATTGGACAATATATATATATATATATATATATATTTACATTAAATAAATAACTATCCGAAAAATGCTATATTAAATTTTTCATAATTTTATTTATAAACTATAAATTTATTTGAGGCACGCCATTTTCTTTTTGAAATGATTATATAATCTTAATTTAGAGGTGGAAACAGGCAAAGAAACAAAGAGAATTGAAGAATGTAAAGGGCTATTTTTATAATAGAAGATTATATTTTACAGAAGCAATATATTGCAGGGTGTAAAATGGCAATGGTCATAGGTCGAGATTTCCTATGTTGAACATTTATTGCCATGAAGGAATATACAAAGATTTATTTATTTTTTGGGCCGAGGGATCAACCAAAAATAGGTATAAAAATTGTTGCAGCCCATTTTCAAATAAAGCCCAAATAGTATGGGCCGTTGAATGGGTCATCCTCACTTTTCCTAAAGCTCATTTTTACCAGAAAGTGAAATATAAAATATTTTGTTGTGATATTTTTTTTTAAGTCTAAAAGATTTATCAGAAAACTCATAAAAAGCAAAAAAAAAAAAAATGTTGAGGTTAAGATTTATGTCCCATTTTTAAATCAAATGCTAATATATATAATTATTTTAAAATTTTCATAATGCATTTCTGTATTATGATATGATGGTATCAATGACATATCTCAAAAGTAAAAAAAAAGTATGCTTTCTTTATTCAAAATTATTATCTATTTCGTGTGTGAAAATATCGCACTACTTAATTTCAAACTAACTTATATCATATGGTCTATTTTTTTTCAAATTATTTTATTAATATTTCTTTTATACTATTCAAATACAATAAAAAACAATTAGATTATTCGTTATTGCATTTAGAAAAATAAACATAAAACCTGCAGAAGAAAACATATATTCTGAAAGAATTGAATAAGTAATAAAAGATGCCCAAATGTTAGCCTAATCTTTAATCCCACAACCCAAGGAAGAAGGAACAAAACCATTCTTGTGTCTGAATGCTGCAACTTTAACACATGATGCTAAATTACTGATACACCCTCGTACAAATATCAATTTCCCATTCACCCTTCACACACGAGAAATAATGCTTTGCTTTGCCTTCACTTCCACTTCTTGCTGTGTTAAGTAATTTCTGTGGAGAGTAAAACTTTTTTGACTGCTGAGCGCACCCCTCTCATGTGTTTTTTGCTTTTCTTTCTCTTTCTTTATTGCCCTGTAAAGCATAAACCCTCCCACTAATCCCCATAAACACCACACCATTAATTTAGACTTGAGGGAGTAACACACCAAACCAGGGGGAAAAAAGGACAAGAATTGTGGAAAAAAGAAACGGGTTTTGTTCACAAAGTTGTATTCTAGTGTACTTTTTTCCCTTTTTGTTAGCAGCTAATTTCACAGATCTGTGGCCTTAACCCCTCACATTCTGCCTTTGAGAAATGGGGTTTTGCTTTCTTCCAAAAATCCATTGTTATTTTTGTTTAAAATCAGCGGATAAAAAGGAATAAAGATTCTTGCTTTTTTCATAGCTTCTGCAGTTGTTTTTTCAAAGATTTGATTTTTGGGAATAGGGAGTATCTTATACTTGATTCTGAATGGATATCTAGAAGAAAAAGGGCTTCTAATATATATAATTGATTGTCATTTCTGTTTCTTTGCTCATTTCTTGGAGAATTTATCTGCAATATCAAGTGGTGTTTGGTTTTTTTCCATGAATATCATCTCCAATTGAAGAAAATCTGAACTTGTTTGGTGTGGAAGAGAGGTGGGTACGCTTCTTTTGGCAAAGATGATACCTTTGTTCTTTTTGGTTGTTTGTGCGGAGGGTTTGGTAGCATTCCTTCTAATGGTGAAGATTGGGCCATTGAGGGAACTGGTAATAAAGGGTTTGGATCAAGTGAAGATGAGAAGGGCTACAGTTTTAACCATTGCTGGCACTATTTTTGTCATCCTCTTATCAAACTTATTTAGCATACTCAAGATTCAGAACAAGGGTGCTAAGCATGGTACCATGACACCTATGGATCAGGTGCTTTGGAGGACAAACTTGCTTGAGGCTACTCTCATGGGTATGATACTTCTCATTTTGGGTACAAGGATGTGTTCTTGTTTTCTTAATGGAATACTTGATTTCTTGTTTATGTGCTAAATAAATTGCTTGTAATTGCTATATTTGATTTCCCTGTATGTTTTTGCTGCTTGTAGTTGTTGGTATCAACCACTATGTGAGGTTTCCTAATTGTCGCAGTGTTTTACTGTAAATTGACAGCAAAAGCAGCAGCAGATGATTACTCATTTCCTGCTAATTTGAATCTCGACTTTATTTGTTTATGCTTGTTTCTGCGTCTTTTATCACTTTGTGTAGAATATCTTGTTAGAAATTGATA
>NC_026153.1:1418525-1421091 GCF_000512975.1 Sesamum indicum
CTAAACATGAAATTTCACTTCAATGTGTTTTTGAGTAATTTGTATGAGTATTTGTTAGGATGGATACCTATCGGTGAAATGAGCTATATACGATTGGGTACCAAGCTTAGCTTATATATGAAAAATTGGCACCTTGAATGGCTTTTATTCCTCAAAGGTTAGAGTGAATTAATTTTGTCATTAAAGAAAAAGGAGAATTAAAGAGCAGAGAAGGGGTATACTGAAGTTCTAATAGGTTTGGCTATTGAATTGATTGGATGAAATCCATCAAAAAGATCAATTTTACTGTTGCAAAACTTGAATGTCAATTGACAGTTGGCCAAAAGCTCAGGCACAAATGATTTAAATCTGTATGCAGATTGATTCTGAGTTTTATATGTGCCTAAGGTTGTAATGTATTATAGAATTAAACAATAGACAGAATGCTTCCCCTCTAGTTTGATGAAACTAGTAATAGATTTAGGCATTTAGTGTTATCCTTATCATTTGGTTGGCCAAGTACTTCTACGTCCACTTTGCTCTATAAATGACTTCATATTCCTGGGTTGTCTACCTTTTATTCTCTTTGATTTGTTAAGGTGCTGAGGAGTCGGGATGGGTGGTAGAGATGGGATGATGTTATCTACTTTTGCTACATAGTTTTGCAATTCTCTCAATGTGACCTTTCTTGAAGCAATATTGGAACAACTACTCCACATATATTCAAGGATCCTGTTGCTACTGCACTTAAATTCTATGAAATCTTTGTTGTTTCTGTACAAACAAGTTGAAAAAAAGATAAATTTTTCACTCTATATTGGATTCCATATGCATCCAGTGTTATGAGTTGATTGTGACTAATGTAAGGAACATGCAGTGATATATGAATCTTTTTACTTGATCTTGCAGGATTTTCTCTTTTTCTTGGATTTTTAATTGATCGTATGCACCATTACATGCGGAAATTGATCAAACTAAGGAGCAATACTGGAGTTTCGAAGCAAGAAGTCGAGATGCTTGAGAAAGAAAAGTTGCAGCTTAAGGAAAAAGAAGAAAAAGCTGCTGGCGAAGTTAAGCGACTGCAAAAAGAAATGTCTAGTTTGACTGAGAATTTGAATAAGCTTAGGTCGGAGTCAGCTGAAAAAGACAAGAAAGTGGAGACTGCAGAAGCTCATGTTGCTGCTCTCCAGAAACAAGCTGCAGATCTGCTGCTAGAATATGACAGATTACTCGAAGATAACCAAAATCTTCAGACCCAAGTTCTTGGACACCGAAATTGAGAGTTCACTGGTTAGAGTCGTGTCATAGAAAATTGAGGGTTTCTGGGTGATGGATGACAATGGTAAGAGGCTCACTTATTTGGGAGCAGGACCAAGAGATTGGACAGCAGCTAGTATATTATATTAAGTGTCGGGATATTAGAGCTTGCATCTCTGCATGTTGATTCGTGGAGCATGACTTTTTGATTTGAAAATGGGATGGTGAACTTCTCTGTATGTTTTGAAATGGGTAAGTCTTTTCTTGAGGAATTGTTGAATTTCGGCTGATCTTTTGCATCTTACATAGTTATGAAGGCAGTGTTGATTGGCACTAACTAAAATTTGAAGTTACTAGGTCAATTCTCTTGTTTGTTGTGTTCTTTTTTATCAGTTCGAGAAAAAGAAAAGAGGGACAAATTCACTAGAAATATTTTTAAGACAAACTATGAAATATGTGTAGAAACAAAAATGAAAATAAACTTAGTATGTATAATTTATGCGGTTCAAAGAATGCTCTTAAGTACAAGGTCACTCAAGTTTCTCTCATTGGGATAACAATAAATGTTGCAAACCAACTATTTGTACTTGCAGTCCGTGTAACATTATAATTACAACGTCAATCCTAGCATGAGTTCAGAAAAACTTCATGCTAGGTATGGCTGATGATCTTTGCTTCAACAAATCCAAGAACGAGTTCTTTTTCACGTATACATGCCAGCTATTTTTAGATGTGCTTGTAGGGAAGCTGTGGCAGAGCTCTTCACGAGCTTTCTTGGGCTTATACACTCGGTTAAGAGGGTGGCCAGCCGTCGAAGAACCCAAGAGTACTATGTTGTCGGAAAATCATCATTTTAGTACTCTTTTAGTTCCATTCTCCTGTGTGTTCTGCTCATTATCTCTCGCGATATAACTGGCAACTCTACCAGTAGTCTCCACAAGAACAACTTCCATCATTGAAGTGATGAAACCGCTTCATGTCCCTCACAATTATCTCCCTTTTCACTATGACAGAAATGAACTTTATGGCTTCATGGCAGTCTCCGCAGACTCTCAGGTTTTTTGTGATCAGCAATCTTGTCCCCGGTCCAGTGTTCAAAATCCCAAAAGCAACAGCAAGTCTCTCACTGTGATTCCACAACATTCTTACTTTCACTTCCTCTTCAACGTTGTGCAAGACGAACTCAGTCTTTGGCGCATAACCCATAGCTCTCATTTCATGCTCCAGCTCCTCCAAAATTCCCAAAATCTGTTGATATTGAGGGTGCCCCTTATCTTCCACCACAAAAGCATGGAGTTTCCCATTTACTTCCACAGCACTGTAACCAGGA
>NC_026153.1:1421101-1425142 GCF_000512975.1 Sesamum indicum
TCACCATTGCAACTTCATCCCACTTCCTTGCTGCAGCAAAGAAATTAGAAACGAGGGCGTAAATTCCTGGAGTATCTGGCTTTAGTTCAAGAACCTTCTTTGCTGCTAATTCTCCTATCAAAAACTTCTTATGGTTGAGGCAACCTGATAGAAGGGCGACCCAGACAGCAATCCCAGGCTCAGATTCCATGGATTCAATTAGACTCTGAGCTTCTTCAACTTTTCCAGCTCGAGCTAAAAGATCAATCAAACTAACATAATGTTTTTCCATTGGCTGAATTTTGTATTCACTGACCATGACATCAAACCAATGTCGCCCTTCGCCTACTAATCCACAATGACTCAATGCTGAGAGAAGAGAAGCAAAAGTCGCATGATCTGGTTTTGTGTGTGCCTCTATCATTCGACGGAAAATCGAGAGCGCCTCCTCTCCTTGACCATGAATCCCATAACTGGCAATGATGGTATTCCAAAGAATCACATCCCCAGAACTCATCCTGTCATATAATACGCGAGCGTGGGAAAGCAATCCAGATTTTGCATACATATCAATGAGTGCAGTACCAAGAACTTGATTCACGTCAAGTCTTCGAACAATATATCCATGTATCTCTCTACCCAAGATGGGATACCCAATTTGAGAACACGCCAGAAGTGCGCCAACAAGTGAAACCAAGTCTGGCTCAAAACCGCAACTCTGCATCTCAACTAACAATTCAAGTGCATTTCCAGCATATCCATTTTGTGCATAACCAGAAATTAGAGTACTCCAAGAAACAACATTCCTGTAACTCATAGTCCTAAAAAGGCGAGAAGCAATGTCCAACTTTCCATTCTTGGCATACATATCTATAAGGCTCGTCTGTACCATAACATCTATAGGAAAACCTCTCCTTATCATATACCCATGCAAAGAGTAACCCATTTTCGTGTCCTCAGTACTTGCACAAGCCTGAATCAGCGCCATCATTACAACCCCATCACCTTCCAATCCCTCTTTCTGCATCCTTCGGTACATATCCACAGCCGCTCTTACCCTCCCACTCTTGACAAATCCCGTGATCATCGTGCTCCAAGAAACGACGTCCCTTTTACTCATCCTCTCAAACACACTCACTGCCTCATCCATTTTTCCACACTTCGAGTACAAATTCAAGATGGACGAACCCACAAAAACATCATCTCCGTATCCACATTGCATTGCATTTTTCCAAATTTCCTCGCCCGTCACCAAGTCCAACAAGCTAGTGCACGCTTTGATTGCCACTGTGAAAGTCGAGCTATCAGGCTTGACTCTTTCCAAATTCATTTTCTTGTAAAGATTTATGACTTCAAGCGGCTCGTTTCCACGGGAATAACTAACGAGCATTGCATTCCAAGAATGAATCCCTCTTCTCGGCAAATTCTCGAACAACTTACGGGCAAAATCTATGTCACCTGTTCTTGCATATGATGAGATTAACTGCGCAGCAGAAGTTCCATTGCTGAAGAGCCCAGATACAGTAACCAGGGCATGGATTTTGGAAATGGAGGCTCTGTCTTTGCAGGTTAATAGAATAGATTTGAGGTCCTTGAGAAACCATCTTTCCAAAAGCATTTGACGTTGTAAAAGTCGCTAGACAAAGCCGTGTGTAAGTATACTAGAAATTCAACAATCAGCATAAATCTCAATACCAAAACTATCTAGTTGCATTGAACAACAGCAATGGCAAAATTAAAACAAACCCATACATAAAAAAGATGAACTTCATCAACCGCCGTCTGTGGGAATCGAACCCACGACCACATGGTTAAAAGCCATGCGCTCTACCGGCTGAGCTAAGACGGCTTTGCATACAGTGGCCCGCCTTTCATACATGTGCCATTCCATCGCGTGTAATGATTCATTTTCTTATGTCAATGCTTATCAATTGATTTTGGAGGACAGTGCTGTATGCAGTTCCTAAACTTTCATTGCACTTGGATTGATTAATGTAGCTTAATAGATGTTTTCTTTGTCAAGAAAGTTGCTGCCAAGCTTGAGCGTCAACTACTTTGTTCTTAGAATAAGGGACGACTATAAATCTTTGTTCTCAATGATGGGAAGTCCTCAACCAGGAGTTATAACCAAGCAAAACTACGCACATTAGAGGTGCTTGGGAAAGCTACAAATAGAATATAAATATCAAAGGACCAAGCCATCATCTTGATAACTAAAGCAAAAATCACAATCTCAGATCCTGAAGTTCTTCAAATGTTGATCATCTATATTTCAATTACAATAATAAGCTCGTTCAAGCCCATTTTCAGCAAGTCAACTTGAGACTATTTCGGAGTTGTTTCAGCACATGAGTAAGCCTGTTGGTCCGAGGGATGGCCAACAGTTAATAAGATGGAAGACTTCAAAATAGCCGAATGACCTATCCCAGCTAGTCATCAGACTTCGACTCCAGAGCCAGAAGTATCTTCTTCCTTGGACCCTGAAAAAACAAATGGAATGACAATTCCAGAAGGGCATGAAAAATGCCTATTATAATCACTTTAAGCATCGCCAAATTAACAGCATCTGATATAGCAGGGGTGGGATTTGTTACTGAAAATAACATGCTGTGGTTTGATTCATGAAAGATCCCTAAATATAACAGAACATATAGAGGCAGATGGGCCTTGCGAAAGTTTATTTCAAAGTTCCTTGCCCTGCGTATGGAAGTCGTTATTATATGGTTTTACAAATCCTGAAGAGTTGCAAAATTACTTGGCATTTCCTTCTAGTTGACATCGAAATCATCATAATTGCACTTCTTACTATAATATCAATAATGAAGTAGTTCTTTTCACAGTGATGACCATTTCATAACACATTTTTTCTTTATGACAAGCATCAAAACTGTTTAACTATGAACTCAAACAACACTGCCGCGTAACCAAACTGCATCATCTTGTTATGGTCATGCAATTTATTTCAAGCACACCAGACAGCAAAACCTACTTAGGAAAATAGAAATAAAAACAAACATCTCCAAGTAACTCATTTTCGTCCACTTGGTTATCAAGTTTAGGAAGACCTAAACTGGTAAAATCAGAATGACAGTTAAACATTGTGAGCATCAAACATGACTTTCTGAGTTCAAAATAACATGTCTAAAAAGGATAGATCAAGCTTATTGAAGCCATCGAGAAAAGTTGTGCATGATTTTGGTCCTGATTAGTGTTAAGACAAGGCTCACTTGGCTGTGAAATTACAAAGTTACGTTTGAACAACAGAACCAGCTAAGTTCAGGTGGATCAGGTCTTGAAGAGGTCATTGGCAAGACAAGCGCACTTGAATAAGGAAGGGGGGGAGAGACACAGGACAAAATGGATGGACAACAACCAAACTGAACTTGTGCTTGGGAGAGAGAGAAGTGAGATCTGTGGTAACTATAGAATGAAAAGACCTTCAACTGAAAAGCAAGCATGTCCGCAAGATTCCAAATAGAAGAGGAAAAAAACTATACCCGTATCATTCCAGGGAAAAATGAACCAGCTTTAGTGAAACTAAACCCCTCTCATCCCTTTCATCAACTATATTTTTTGTGTTATAGTGGCAAACACAAAATAGAAACAATTAAAGAATTACCTAGGTATTAACAAGTAAAATGAGGATAAAGATCATCGACATGAAATTGATAAATGACAAAATTTCACATCATATGTAAATCCTAATAAGGAAAAGCTGACCATCGGGATTCCCAAAGCTTTAAGATCTTCATCTTTCATGTGTATTAGGGCTGTCATATCAACCTGCCAAATCACAGAGCACGGTTCTTATATTCGTAATACTTTGGCAAATAGATAATTGGAAACATTGAACTGAA
The DNA here is from genome assembly GCF_000512975.1 of Sesamum indicum. Classification (NCBI taxonomy): domain Eukaryota; kingdom Viridiplantae; phylum Streptophyta; class Magnoliopsida; order Lamiales; family Pedaliaceae; genus Sesamum; species Sesamum indicum. Next base: position 1,424,938 of record NC_026153.1, read on the forward strand.
ACTGTAAATGAACATACTTCTTCAGCCTGAAAAGTAATTGAATATTTATCGAGACCCAGGGACTGAAGGAAATTATCCACTGACTCGACCTGCATAAATATATAAACATACTGCTAAAATCGGCACTTCTGTATTTTAAGTTGCTAATTGAAATAAAGGATATGCCACCCCTCCCCCCTGGTGTCTGTATCAGAAAAGAGGCTGG
>NC_026153.1:1425155-1452381 GCF_000512975.1 Sesamum indicum
TTGTTTCTGGCGCAGGGGCTTGGGCTATGACACTCTTCCTAGGAGGTTTACTGACTTCAGGTGCAGGCTTTGGTCCCAATGGTGCAGGCTTGGACTCAACGGGACGAGAATATAGTGTACCAGAGAGCTTCTCACGTAAATCCCTTGCCCCTCCAGTAACAGATCCCCTTACACTTCGAGTAGCTTGTTCAATACTCTTTCTTTGGAGCTTCAGACGAAGATCTTTTACACCAACCCTTCGATCTTTGCAGGCCATAAATATAAATTAGAGCCAGATTAATCAGTGTAGATGTCATAATAACATAGTATTGTGAAAAACAATGGTTTATATTACTGAAACAACAGTCATACACTCCATACTTGAGACTTGGGGCTCATTGTCCTCAAAAAGGTCATGTTCCCATTTGTCGTCATCTTCTCTTTGTCTGCATTAAAAAATTGAATTCGCTAGGATAAGGGCTCCATTTACTCCAGGAAAGAAAAAACAAAGATGCCGTGATCTTCCAGATTCTTCTTCCATTACAAAAATTGAACCCTGCTTCATCATCCAATTCAACAGATATTTCACACTTAAATCACGTCATAATATCAGGAGCTCTTATACACTAGCAAATGCACCAACTGATCTGCAACCCTCAAGTTGATCCTGAGCTAGACGCATTCTGTTATGAAACAAGGAGCGCCGATACTATCACCAACTCCCAGCCCCACTTCAACCTCAACCGAAAATTGCCAGGTGAAATTTGCTCCAATATATTTGAAATTATTAAAACCATGCATTTCAGAAGAATACACACACACACACACACACACCGACTTGAGCAGGAAGCATCCATCACATCTTTCCCTTAAATTTAAAGTAAAATTGCCACCTTCTTATTCATGTCGAACTTATGCAACTAAAGAAATTTGCTCCCCTTATAGACTAAAGGTCAGTCATTCATGGTCAAGCACTCAAATCAGATATAATGTAGCTTACTCTGTCCATGAAATACAAAATTAATGCTGTCCAACAACTAATAAGACTTAAACCAGTTCTCCCACATGAGAGAACCAATAATATGACGGGAAAACAACATATCTTTTAAAAAAAAACAAAAAACCTTAAAGAACAAAAGAATCCACGGGAGCTATCTACCCGGCAGCCGGCAACACATAAAATGAACCTAAGGAAGTTAGTTTTCAAACAGAAAAAGAGAACCGTATGTAAAGGGAAAGGAAGTAAACCTCTTGGCAGAGATAGGCCTGCGGCGACCGGAGTCGGAGGCATAATTTCCGTTGAGACGGTCTTTAACCGACCTATTAGCTTGAGCCTCCAATTGATCAGCGTACATGGTGTGGCGAATTACAAAAAATTCTGCTGAAACCCTAACCCTAAATTCGAATAGCCAATTGTTGTGGCAATTGCCGGAGAAAGGAGAGCTTTCCAAACAGTGATTTTAAATTTAAGAAAGAAAGGGAAATGACTGAGGAGGGATTTTCGTAATGCATTATGAGGGGAGCCCCCAATTTCTTTTTATGTAAATATAAACTTTGATCACCAATTTCTTTTTTATATAAAAAGTAAATAAACATACTAATAATTTTTTAATAAAAGAAATTGTTCCACTTTAATTTCAATCACCAACCATTAGACCATCCCTATTATAAATTACTGACGGCCTCAATAAACTAAACCACTTTTCTTTATTAAATACGAATTTATAATTACAGTCTACACATACTTATAAAAGTAGAAATAATTACATCATTCTTTCTTAAATTTTTTCGTAGATTCTCTATAAGTTAAAAAATTATATTTATTACTCCTAATATTGATTTCTATATTATAATATATAAATCTCTCAATTAATTATGATTCATTAAATCTGTTAGTATTAAAATAAATAAATAACAATATTTACTATAAAGTGCATTTTCACAATAACTGTCCTTTAAATAAAGTCCTCAAGGTGATTAAAGTACATTTTGACGACGTCTGTCTGACTGCAAGCAAGAGGCTGAACATACTTTTCCAACACTCAACACCACAATCTTGTGGAACATTTCAGCCAAGTTTTGAGAGAAATCCTTCACATAGTCTATTCGTAAGCTTATTCTGGAAACATACAACAATCCGCAGCTACCACTGCCATACAATTTGAGATATTTTTCATTGGGCTGGGGGATTAGAGAAACTGCATCAAAATCACATTCAGCACACCAATGATATCACATTGTAAATCCAGAAGCTGAACTTATCCTGACAAGAGTCCAAAGAAAGGGTTCGTCAAAGCACTCTGCAACTCCGTCCCAGCTAAGTTCAATAAGCCCATGTCAACCTTTTCTCGGCATAGCAACAAAAAGTTACCTCCCTCCACTCTCTCAAATCCACAAAGCTCAAGAAACTTGATACCTTGCTCAAATTTGCCAACTCTATCCTGTTAGGATGAAAAGCAATGGACAATTGAAATAAGTTGTCCAAGCTGTTGCCTATACGTATTGCATGTGTCAGGATAGTTTTGTTGTAGGAAATTGAAATATAACCTTTTGGATGAGGGGCATGCTACACATGGTATAAAGCTCTAGCGTCTAACCTGGAACATGGGATTGTTGAGGCGGATCTTCCTGAACTTCTCTTCCTCAGGATTGCTGACAATATTTTTAACATAAATCAAGAGCGTTCCGAATGCCCTCATGGCTTCGGCATTGTCATCCTAAGACATCAGATGGTATAATGTTATTGCAGATGGGAGAAAATGTGTATCGGTATATACAAATGTCTCCACACCAGCAGGCCATGAGAGAGAAGATGGCATGTAACCAGTATAGTCCACAAGGATTATGACTTGCATTACACTTGAGCATTGACACATTCAACAGAAGATTAAACTCAGCTTACCTTGTTTTGATGCTTAAGAGATCTTAAACATTCTCTCATGCGCTCTCTTGCTGCCGAATGCTTTACAGGCAAAGCATCAACAGGCTGCAATTCAGCAGTGTGGAAGAATACATTAGGAGCCACATTGTCCTGTGAATTAGATTTCAGAGACCAAGTGTCGGTGATGAAGTCCAAAAAATTAGTACCTTTGTTGTCTGAGGCAATCTAGTATCAGGATTCATCGGTAGAGTAGCTTCCTTTCCAAGCATCCCTCGTCTTTCTAACTACCACAGAAGAATGAAATATGATACAAGAAACAATAAAGTTTAGAAAAACAAGAAAATAAACTTTCACCACCACAGTGAAAGTAAGCCAGATCATGTAAATGACAACCAGAAGAATAAAGAAATGCTATTGTTCAAAAAAAAAAAAAAAGGAAAAAGAAATGTAGCATGAAATCCGGGGACAAATAATTCGAACAATAAGAAGTTAGCAAAAAAAAGACCATGCAATTCGGGAAAATCAGGGGGTACATTCTTCTTCACAAGATTTTACATGCCTTTTCTTTCTTGGTTATACTTGCTTCGCAAGAATCATAATGAATTCCAGTGCAGCTAGCCAGGACAAGCCATACTTTGTGAATTGCACAGATCCAGACATGAATACAATTAAGCTGTACCTTATCCTGCTGGAGTTTCTGAAGAATTTTCTCCCGCGCTCTTTTCTCTTCCTCTTTATCTGCTTTCCTCTGTGCCAGAAATCTGAGACTCAGTCAAAATGAAGGACTGGCGTGAGTGCACTAAGCAACGAAAGCACAAGGACAAACACCTTACAACAGAAAAGGTAAACAAAAAATCATATCCAAACCGTTTCCTTTCACTCTCTTCTGCCGTTCGCTTAGCCTCCAAGAGCTCTTTACCTGCTCTAAACCTTGCCTACAAGTAACAAAAATATTTAATTACAGTACATGATACCGACAAATGTGGAAAGTATACAAACTTTGACATGAGATAAGTAGCACAATCAATAATCTGATATTGGTGACAAAACATGCTTACAATTAGAAACCAGTTTAAATTTTAGAATAGGTTCCCAAATTCTACATGTACAGAAGCGCCTAGGAAGTTTAGCTAATAATAGAACAGCCCCACCAACATTGTATTCCTACTTGAGCTTCTCTGATGAAAAGTCACATTTCAGCATCTTTTTGTCATGTAACTTCTTGAGCTCTTCACAACCATCAACTAAGAAAAACTTTTTGATTCAACATAAAATATAATGCTTCAGCAGAAGACTGGTGCAGTTGGAAACTAGTGAACATGAAACAAACCAATATATGTGATGTTTTTCTCTCTTGCCAAAAACATGGTAAGATGTGGTACAGCAAAGGAGAATTAGAGCTTCAGGAAAAGTTCATGATTCAATTAATACATGTTAACACCTCAGATCCTACTCATAACTAATGAAAAACAAATTGATATCAATGAAGAAACATAAGAAGAAAGAAAAGTGCCAATGTTGTGTACCTTGATAAATCCTAAAATGACATGAAAAAGAGCCAATATTTCTTTGCACTAAATGAAGAGGTTATCTACAGTACCTTCTCCCTTTCTCTTTCCAGTTTCTTCTCTTGATTTGCTTTCTTGTTACGTGCTTGATTCCTAAAATAGAGGAATCCACAATGTGGGGAAATCAGAAAAGGAAAACCACTATGTTAGAAAGCTATAAAAATTTTACCAAAACAACCACTATTTGACAGTGAAGACGATTGGAAGAAAGCTAAGAACGAAAATATGTAATTATCAGACAGGAAAGCAATGAGAAACTTTCCCACAAAGAGCATAAAAAACAAACCTTAGCTCCTGTGCTCTCAACTTAACTTTTTCAGAATTTTGAAAAGAGTCGGATGCTTCAATATTAATGTTGACAACAACTTCAGCCTCAGGAATCTGGTAGTAAAAGTAGCAGAGATGTTAAATAATGCAGTAGGAAGACCAAATAATTAAGCTCATTTTATATAACAAACAACAAGGACATCAACGTCTATCGAGACTGAGCATCTGACCGCCAGCGTTTCACTGGTAACTGTATCATTCTCATGGTCAGCAAGCCAATCTATAGCAGCCTCAATACTTGAATTACCTGAAGAAGTCTAAAGGTTAATTACTGAAGCAATTGAGAAACAACCAGAATCAAAGGACCTGGTCCAGCAAGAATGATAGGTTTACATATGATTTTACAGTGTCAGGTAACTTGATGCACAAAAGAAATTATACCTATAGCCATTCCTATGAATTTTAATCATTATATCCTAGATTTAGCATTTCAGCAAAAATGATTTACCAGAAGAAAGAGCCATCCTGGCCTGATCCTTGGAGAATCCCATTGCTTCAAGTTCACGAAGCAATCTCTCGCCTACTTCCATCAGTAAACTAGAATGCTCCTTCTGCAAATCAAGAAAAATACAAGTAACACCAGGAATTCTTGATATAATCCTGAAGCTGATCATTACACATACGAAAAGGCAACTGAGAAAGATGCATCATCATTATTCGAAACAAACCCACACAAGAGAAAGAAAAAATAGAGGAAGAAGGTAGGGTTTGTGATTGGCAATGAAATTACCCGGAGGTTGAGAAGAATAGGTGATTGAGGATGGTTTGTGAACAGAGTTTGGGAGTATGAGGTTGGGGGTTGGAGAAGAGTCGGCCATGTGAAGCATACAGATGCTGATACCTTGCCCTCCTCCGGAAGCGACTTCAACTCCGCGATGTCTCTACCGATTCTTGGATTCTCAACGCCCCCATTTTATATTTCAGGCTTGGCGCCGGGATGATCAACATCAACATCAACATCAACTATTTTTCTTTTCCCCCTCTTAATTAATTAGTTTTGGAAATATTATCATATATAATATATTGTCTTTACTTTTTTTCTAATAAATACCCATAAGCGGAAAAAAGAAATCATGTCTCAAAGTTTTATAATGGGTTCAATTATTTGCTAGATTAAAAATTCTGTATATTATATTATAAAATCATATTGATGGAAATATAAAATCTTTGATATATTATAAATTAAATTATAAAACTTATTTGTGCAGTAAGCAAGTATGAATAATGAATATGATAGAGAGCTCTTCGGCTCTTCCCATAAATATATGCTTGTGAAGCTGCACAAGGAACTCATTAGATACTTCCAGAATCCATTAGACCTCCAAACACACAAACTACCCCACAAAACCTCTTCTTCATCTCCAACCCAAAACACTCCTAAAACACCCAGAAAAACCTCACTGTTTCGTTGAAAGCAACAAGCAATGACAGGAGGAGGAGAAGGGAAGACAAGAATAAAGCTATTCTGCCCGTCTGTCTCGAAAATAGTTCAGATAATTGCATGCGATGAGCAGAAACTGGACCTCGGCTCCATCGCTAGGGCATTCGGGCTTGACCCGAATACTCTCAAACTCAACGGTCACTTCATAAGTAGAGGGGTCGACCTCGTAGCATCTTCCGTGACGTGGAAGTCTCTGATTGGCTTCTTCTCTGCTCGCGGGCTGTCCACCGGCGCCAATGATTCTGATGCTCTCCTTGTCGACGGCAAGCTCTCCAAAGTTGGCTCCAAAAGTAATATTTTTTTTTTTTTTTTTTACTTTCTGCTTTTGTGATTGTTGTTGTTTGTGCTCTTGTTATTTTCTTCATTATTTGTACAAGAAAGGTGGTTGTCTCTGTTGAAGTTTCTTTCTTGGCTGATGATTAAGTGAAATAGAATTTGGTTGGTTGAAATGAAGTGAAAAGACAACTCTCTTGTCAAAAAAAATGATTGTTTTTATTGGGAAGTAGAAATGATCAATGCAGAGCCTGTATGGGAAATTTTTATTCGTATATAGCTTGATTAAATCTAAATTAATTGTTCGATAGTATAACACGCCAATCACCTTTTTGCTAAGTGATTGGTGTACAGTTGAAGAGCAATATTTTACCATGAGACTGGTCTGGTGTCACCAAATTTGGTTCGGATAGAAGTTTTCGAATCTATAATTTGCTAAGAGTTGATGTCCACCCGCATCTGCTGATGTTTGGGGAGTTTACTTTTTGTAGAGTTGGTGATGAACATCTTGCTGCAAAGGTAGAAAAGAATTAATGACGCTGCAATCTGAATTTTTTGGAGTTGATGGTTTACTTAGTTGATGCAGGGAATAGAAGCTTCATGCTTATACATATTGCTGTTTATGCTTAGATGTGTTTTAATTTTTCCAAATTTGTCTTGGATGTGTGTATTTTGGAGTTTTTTTTTTTCAGTAGCAAATGACTCTCGACTCATCAGGATCACACGGCCTAGATGATTCTGGAAACGGGACTGTTAAAACGAACGAGCAGGGCTATCATAGAGATAGTAAAAGGCCGCAGCATGTGCGTTGCCGCTTACACAGCAGCGCAAATGACAAGGGAAGTAATTCAGGTAATTTTTTTGTCCGCTTGACAAATGATGAGCTCCAAAATTTGTAATCCATCAAGATGGCCATTGCTTCAGAGGTTCACTACAGGGGCGGAGTGTTGTGAATACTAGGCATTGCCGAATAGTTTACTGTTGAAACCTGATTAGAAAATGGTCTTTCAGTGTCATTTGCTTTTCCCTTCTGTTTGATCCTTCTAATGCAGCAAACTCACATTTTAGGACAAGTAGATTTGGTGGGTCGGGCAACAGGTGGTAAAGAATTGAAGAGAAAGTGGTTGCTAGAAGATTTAAGTCATCTAAAGAGAACAAAATCTGATGAAGCTGTTTCAGGTATGTTGCGAAAACATTAATTGTTAGGAATTTACTTGCAGATTCTAATGTTTTCTCTCTTATTTTTCCCAATGAAAACATCACAAGTGTGTTTCCAGGTCTTCAGGAGCGAAAGGACAGTTGTACCTCGCCAAACAGTGGATTTTCATGCAGCTTTATCAGTAGAAACATGAAGAGAACAAGAGACGAGGAGATGCTTGCTGCTTACCCTCTAAAGAAAATAAGATAATCAGAAGAACCTGAGATAGTCGACAAATACTCTCTTCTGTGGTTAGGAGCAATGCGAAATGTTGTATGAAATTGGCAACAAAGGGCTCAAAAATAGTTCTGCTGTTGTAAGCATTGAGTGCGACAAGCCTGCTCTGCACACAGTTGTAAAACAATTTGAGCTTTTTGACATTGCGTTTTGATTGATTGTGAATAACTAGTTTGCGTTTGAGTCAATATATTAGTTCGATATTTTTCATTTGATAAGATGAAACTCAATTCGGGTTAAGTTCAATTATGGTTTATATTTAACTTTTTAAGTTGGATAACATTCAAACATGCATTACCGTTTGGGGCGGTTTCATTCATGTAAACACCTGCGCATGTAGGCACACTCTGTAATGTGCAAAAGCAATAGACAGTAGTTTCAAGGGCTCCTAAAGGAAGCAGTACAACAATTGGAACTCTGAGCTCCTGATGCACAAAATAAGTAGGTGGCAGCAGAACTTGATCAAGCTGTAATCCAAGGATACAAGAGTGAGTACACCTCTAAAGGAAGCAATGCAAAAGACTGGAACTCTCAGTCCTGATATACTATAAAAGTGGGTGGGAGCAGATTTTGATCAATCAGTAATCCAAGGATACAAGCGTGAATACAGATGAATATGGGGAAAAATATTTGATGCTCATCCTAGCTAATCCCTAACTGTCAAGATACACTATCATACATGGAAATGGCTCCTAGCTAGCCCCAGTGGTCATTGAAAATAGTACTGCCAAGCAAAAGCAATGCCAGCAACTAACAGGACTTTCAGAATTAGCTTGTAGTTAATGACAGATTTCTGAGAGGATGATGGTTTTGGCGGTTCCCACTGTTTCCTTCGCAACTTAGCAGACAATTTAGATAGCATGAGCATCAGGGGACCCATCTTCTTTGCAGCTGCAAACAAAAGAAATCTAGGCACCTCAGGGATAGGGATAATGTAAGAAAGGCAGAAGGCTGGACCACAAAGCCGAACAGAGACTTGAATAATTAAATAAAAGGAGCGATTTAGCTCTAAAAGTATATAAGATAGATACAATTCAAGCATTGCAACCAGCAGATCTTATTCTTTTTGGTGTGTTTCTCCTTTGATTCCCTTTCCGAGTTCTCAGGTAACTTTGCATATCACACAGAATCCACTAAAAACTTATGTTTGCAGAGCAAGAAAATAGTGCACGCATTACATCTGTGTCCTCGAATAACCATGAGCATCGTACAAGCTCAACATCAATACAGGAAACATCATCACCAGCAGAGTATAATTTTGGTAGAAAGAATAATTATTAATTCCGGATATGGAAATTCAAACATGTGGTATGTCACTATGTACGGTTAAAAACCTTCAATAACCTTTCATGTTACAAAAATGACGTACATTTTAATTAAACATCACTTTTCCCCACATGGCTGCATGTGGTCCATGGATCTTAATCTAAGACGATCCGTATTATTTGGTCCATCAATAGACCCAATTTTCTTAACTTTTCCAACAGCTAAAATACGTATTTTAGACAATCTGACCTACTACAATATCCAGCTGCCTATAAATGCTCTTTGTAGTGTCAGGATGCTAATTCATTAACAAAAGAATCTTGTTCGCTAATTTCTAAATATTCCGTGATCCGCACATGGTTAAGTTTTCAGTGGAAAAGAGGGATGTATATGACCCAGCTCAGAATATTGTTTTGCTCTATGGTTTTATATGAGAGTCTCATAAAAAGTTGCGCATATGAAGTAATCAAGGTGATAGAAATATATGAATGCCACAGGATGTCCAAGTATATCTGACCTTTGTCCCTCAGAAGCCTTTCTTCCTCTCCAACACGTCTTCTTAGTGCATTGAGCAATGATCCAAAGTACAAAGCAAAAACCGTGCATGTGATTGTTATCACATTGTAAGGCATGCTAAAATCAGGGGTTGTCAAAGGCACGAGTAGTACTTCCGTGTATGAGAGAACTGGGATATTTTCCTAAGAGGAAACGCAAATGTTTAATAAAATGGAGAGAAATTAACCAGAACAAATCCTAAAGGTGTCAGGATTACTAGTTTCAATACCTCAAGCTTGGACAATATGGGTACTCTTTTTACGGAATTATCATCAAAACTAATGTTTGTTAGGAAGTTGTTGAAGCGTACTACTGCTGATGGAATATCGAAGCCCTGATTAGCATCCGGAGGATATTCATCAATATGCAGAAACCCCTGGGTGAAACAGCATGGAATAAATAAGAACATCAAAAGAATAAAGCTGAAAATTACATTAAATCTTTGAAGTTTCATAAAAGATAGCACTGAGAGAAACTAAATTCAAACTCAGAGAGGTAGATTAGAGAGGCAAACACTTCAAAGAGAAACAAAGGCAAACTTTAATAAGTGTGCAGAATGCAATTTGAAGATGGAATGATCTAAGAAAAGCATTTTTTAATCATCTGTACACGGATAACTTATCTATTTATAGCCCATATTGCCATGTTTACCAAACTGGTGTGCACTTTCAGTTCTTGACAGCAAATACCTCATTTAACTTCACTAGATAAGTTACATGAGGGGTGATGTAAGGTATAATATTTGCGTTTTTCCGGCATGTACTATACATTTCAATGAACAGCAGGTAAAAAGCTACTTTGTTAAGCTGTCTTGAAAAATTACAAAAGATTATAACCGGAGATTATTGGAGCATACCTTATCAAACTCCAAAGTCAGTGCAGCTGTACTAACACTACACGGTAATCTCAAGATTATTTCCATCACTCCAGGAGACACCTTGTCTTCAGAGGGTGAAACATGTATTTTCTCTACGTTGTCCACTGTATGCTGAGATTCTCCATCTAAGAACACTTCTAGTGTATGATAATAGACCTTGACGTACCAAGGCACCACTTGGAAAATGCCAACTCTCAACCAACATTCTTTATCATCATGACCAGCCTTTTCAACATTGTTGCTCTCAGTGGATTTCATCGAGATGGCTATAGCACCCCTCTCATTCCCGCTTCCCAGTAAGAATCTGCTAATATGTAAAGGTGCCTGCTGACATGACCAGAACACAGGCACCTTCCAACTTAAACCCAAATCAAATAGTTCAGATTCATCATAATCCTCAACTGAAAATTCATACAGGATCGAACCGTCTTTCTTCAAGTTCTCCACTTCTTTTATAATTCTTTTGGGGGGAAGTGATAATTCAAACAAAGGGTTATTCTCTAAGCCTTCATGAATAAGAATCTCATTCTTTGATGATTCCATTTTTTCTCTTAATTCCTTTACTTTAGATACTAAACTCTGCTCAAATTGGACATAGACATTACTGGAATTAGAAAGAGAGCATTTTCCACCTACTTTCCTTCCAAATAATGAGCTCAAGGACCAACTGGGTTGTGATATTTTTCCAGAAAAGGTGTTTGGTTGAAGAACTACTGTAAGGGTTTGTTCAAGCACTATCCCAGTACTCGTCTTAGATGTATCAAACTCATCTGATCTCAGGTGCAGCCTCTGAGAATGATAATAGCTCCTGTATATTGACGGCCGGTCCATCAGTGAAGAAAGCCCAGCTTTGTCCCTGCATGGAAGCAACTTCAACCAGGGTGTGAGATTCTCAGTGCAAACAGCTTCACGAGGCAATGTACCATAACGCAATTTGCCTGAAAATGACTGGAAACTCCACTGAGGTGCAGAGTAACTAGTTGACTGCTCCAAGAAATTGATTGAGGCACAAAAGAGCCCTGAAAGAGCATGTGTCAGATTCTTCCAGGAATCTTCAACCTGGTGCTGTGGAACGTCAAAATCAGCCCATAATTCTACTCCAGGAGGCTTTGCATTGCTATTAGATATAGGGTCATATCCACCCCAGCGTTCATAATTCCAGCTACCTTGTGTGAAAGATAGCTCCATCTCTCGAACCTTGAATTTGTGAACCTGATTTTGCAGTATAAGACGAACAATTAATATTCAAACTGCTTGAAGCAAATAATCCAGTATCAAACATTTTATCGAGTTTAAACTTAGTATTGAAATGTTACGACAAAACATGAATTGGACTAGAAGGGTAAGAAACAAGATCTCAGGACTTATTCAGAAACCGTCAACAGGAGAAAGCAGCTACCCAAAAACTACACATGTATATCAAAGTCACTCAGAGCTGCATTGCAGATTAAACCAGCAAGCCGAAACCATAGCATCTCAGAGCAAAAATAGATTGAAACCAAGATGCAGCTCCAGTCACCAAGTATCCAGAAGCATGTCAACTTGTGGCTGCGTAAATGTTTTAAATTCTGAACCATTGGATCAGTCATAAAAATGATCAAACCACAAGTCACTAGTTGAAACGTTTGATTTCTAATTTAAACAACTCATGTTCACATGTGTTCATCCATCTGTATGTAACTCTTAATCATTCAACAAAATAGCTCATCACTAGATGAAAGTTGCATCGAAACAATCGAGAACACACAAAGCAAGTTTCGGTATTGGGTAACAAATAGCGTAAACTTAAAACATCATAACCGGTAGACCTCGTAAACAATTTCCCCACATATTAATTGGATATAAAATTTTGAAAAAAAAAAAAAAAAAAGCTTAAACTGAAAGGTATACCAGCTGATATATTGATTTAGGGAAAAGGTGATGGTGGCGGCCATAGGTTCGAGAGGGGGGCGCAGTGCTCTGGAAGTGGAAATGAGCCAACACCTTCCGATCGGGAAGCGGCCTCAACAGCAACGCCTCCGTAAACTCTTCACTCACTCGTACTATATCTTGGCAGCTTGAAAGCGATTCAGACGCCGAAAACAGTAGAAAAAAACACAAAAAAGCGGATTTGAAGCGGCTCATTTGATCGGAACCTTTTGAAAACGGGTGCATTCGCCGTAAATTCGAGTTAGTATATTGTGGTATGAGTAATTTGTGCCATGGGAGCTTCGATGGAAGCTGGAGGAAATGTTTGAAGTCTCTGAATTGTTGCATTGGGGAGAATCCGGACCCAATGTTTGGGCCGGGTCATTCAAAATGAGACAGAGTAAGGTGGACTTGCGTTTGGGCCCAATAGGACATAAATGGGAGGAGTGCGGCCCAACCAACTACGCTCAGCAGGCTAAAAGTATCAAATAATTACTTTTATTACATGAAAAAGAATAAATAATTATAAGAGGAAAAAAGCCCAAAAACAGTACATGACGTAATCCAAGTTTTCAATAAAAAAAAATCGAAAATTATGGAGATGAAGAAAGGAGAAAAGGTGGGATTCCTCTCTCAAGATTGGATTAGAAGAGGGACTGACTTCCCAAAGAAGAAATAATAAATGAGAGCTTTTTTTTGTATTCTTTAGAAAAAGATTGATCCATTTTGAATCATTTTTTTATATTGAAATGTTGTTTTAAATTCCTAATTTCTGGTTGTAACATTAGAGAGTGATGATAAGCCAATGCAATCAAAATTCAAATAATATATCAATACTTACATACTATTATGATGACATCAAATTTTAAATCTCTGAAAAATAGCAGTGAGTCAAAAGTTAGGAGTTTGAATGATGATAGATGTAAAGGAGTTTGGAGGTGGAGAACAAGTTTTGTGGGTGTGTTTGTTTGAGCAAATTTGTTGATATATTAGGGTGTGTTTGTTTCCTCACGGAAAAGTCATTTTCAGCTGCAACTTGTCTACACACAAACACCTGCTTGCCTTGATTTGTCCTGTTATGAGTCCAGTCTTGTCAATTATTTCAGTCTTTAGGTAAATTTCATCATACTCAAATTTTTATTTCTTTTAAAGAAAATTGATTGGAGTCACATTTAGATGGAAGGGAAAGGTATGAAGAAGATGTAGATGAGGAAAAGACATTTAATATGAGTGAGTTGCATTAAATGAGGTAAGTATGCATACAATAAATGAATGCATCTCATATAATTATATCTTTATATTCCCCTTGCAACTATTCTTTAATTAATTTATATTTTTTGAATTAGAGACTCATTGTCAACCATACCAACTAGGCTCGCTTTAATTATTGTATTATATTCCTTTTATGTAATTATTAATTTATTTTTACCCTTATTTGCTTCATGTTTATATCTACTACTTTATTCACTTTCTCTTGAGGAGATATGAGTTGAGTATTGATAATTTCATTTTCTATTTGCTTGTACAAAAAGTGTAAGTTGGAAGTTGAACATCATCAAGTACACAGATCATCAAATTAAGTGGGATGTGTTGGAATTAGGATAAACCCTAATCAAAATTTGTATAAGACAAAAATGATCTCCACCATAGTAAGTACAATAACCCAACAAACGACCTGGAAATCTGTATATTGAATGCCACTCCTTCCACGTCTTTGAATACACACACTTGTTCAACAATAAACTGACAAGATTACACTTTTCCCATCAATCCTCCCCACTCCACTATTTCCCAATTACACATACACCCACAGTAGGTGACCCCAACTGCCCCCCCAAGAACAAAAAAAAGAAAATCTCTTATTTACCAGTAAAAATGGACACATAAAAAAAGATTTATTGGGAGATTTTGTAGAAGAGAATTGATGAGACGATGATCAGAAGATATCAAGAATTTCCACGATGTAATTGTTGCAGAGAGGGCAGTTCCCTCTTTGTACCCACAGCTCCCGGGAGCACAGCCTGCAGAATGTATGCCCGCAGGGGATAAACGCCGCCCCCTTGTGTCTCACCATGCACACGCAACAATTGTTGTAATCTACGCCGTTTAAGCCGCCGGTCGTCTCCTCTTCTTCCTCCTCGTCCCCAGCTATCGTGTAGGCTGAACCCTCTAAGCCCATTTGCCTATCGGTCTCCGCCAACAACGCCATCAACGACGTTCTCACAGGCTGCTCCTCATCTTCCACGTTAGCGCCTCCGTGTAACGGACTCGTGTGCTCCAATACTCCGCTGGGTCTCTCCACTGGTCCAGTGGGATTCCTGTGCAAATTTGGAACTATTATACCTGGGGCTGTGGAGAACTCGGGCTGAGTGGACTCGCCCGAACTGAGGTTTGAGTTGGAACGGTTGGAAGGAGGAGGACGATCCATCGTCATCGTCATCCGGTGACTGTTGCTGTTAAGGGGGTGGTCGGTGGACGGGGTGGGAGCGGTGGAGGACCACGCGGAGCCGCTGCCTCTGCGGCGGAGGCTGATCTTCTCCCTCAAATGCCGCCAGCTCCTTCTGCCGTCTCTCCGGCGGCTGCCGAACCCGGAGGTCTGGTCCTCGCGGATGATATCCAGCAACGTTCGGTTGGACTGGACACGTTGCAGCGGCTCATCCACCTGTGGAGGCGGCGCTCGCCGCCATTGGAGGAGCTGCTGACATTCAGATTGCTATAATGATTTTCCTCCTTGATTCTCAAAAAATCTCGCAGGTTGTGAGAGTCGAGTGGCTGGCGGGGGCCGACGACTTCCATCCACCGACAGCCGACCGAGTATCTTGAATGAAAAAGTAACAACAACAGTGAGGAGGAATCAGCCAGAAGAATGTAGGATTAGCAGGGAAAGTAAAAGCAAAAAGAAATAAATATTATTTCCTTGGGAATTTAAAGATGGGAAGCTTCATTTATCGGCAAACGTGATAAGATTTCTCGAAATTCCAACAGCATTCAACCCCGAAATAAAAAAAATAAGAAAAAGGGACTGAAATTGATGAATCAAAGAACAGCAGAAGGCCAGATCTGAGGAAAATTTTATACAAAAAAGAAAAAAAAAAGGGCTCAATTCACTGTGGGAAAAACATAGGATACCTTACGCGCTGGGGCAGGAAAAATGGAATCAGGGAGACAGATCTGAAATGGGGAGCGGCTTTATCTTATCTTGCGCGGGTGAATTTGTTTACTCCTAATTATGAAGAAATGAGAGAGAGAGAGAGAGAGGGAAAATGATTTGGATTGGGAATGAGTGAGAGACAAAGATGAAGAAGAGAAATGACAATAATTTGGATAAAAGGGAAAGTCAAAAAGAGCAGAGGCGGAGTGAGAGTGGAGATGAGATAATAATAAGAAACACTATTTTGAAGCTCAAAACCTCTTTCTTTTCTTTCTCTCTTTTTATATTTGGATCTGATTGGTCTTTGTGTATGTTATTTTTTTTGTCCTTTCTTAGATGCTATTTTGCGTATTATGATTAAAAAATAGTAATCACAAGTTAAAGATGTTATAAATTATAGAAATATTAATCTTTGTATTTCAAGTTTTTAATAAAAATTATGAAAATAAAATGCCCAATCTCTTCAATATAGATTTACTTAAAAATTTAATATCAATCAACTCATTAGTATTACTGTATTTTAATTATGAAATAAGATTATTAAAGTAGTTGTGTGGAGTTGTTGACTAAATGTGTATACCACCACCTCAGTATACTATATTTTAATGTTAGGAATTTGAAGTAGTTTAGGTAAAAGTTAGAACCAAATGTTGTCCCAAAACAATAATTAAACAAATAAGTTCAGTTGTGGGATGACAAATGGAAGCACATCAACAAACCCTTGAGCTGTCAGGATTTTGCATAATCTATCATTTCACCCAACCTATGAAAATTATTATTAAAATAATTAGCGTCTCAATTACGGAGGTGATGACAGAGACCAGATGTTTAGGTATGAAAACTGCAGATAAGACTATATAAATTAATTCTTTTTCATAATTTTTTTAGATCAAATTTTGTATTATAGTACCTATTTTGAAATTTAAATTTAAGTTTAGTTATTTGATGACCTAACTTATAGGACCACTATTATTAGTATTAAAATATGTGTAGAATGATTGCTATTCTTCCGGAAATTCATGGATCAAGTATTAATCTTTTGAGAACAATTTTGTTAATTGGAAATCAAAGTATACAATGGGCTCGGTCGGCCACAAGACTAGTACGGACCAATCTAAAAAAGCTCGATTCGAGACACATTCACTACTGTTTATGGTCAGTCCTGGATTTTTAAATGAACCCCAACTGGGTATATTTTTAAATTCAGGCCCAACCCATAAATCGGCCCACTTGAGACTCGGACCAAACCCAAACCAAACACACATCAGATCTAGATGAACATGTTTAATTTTTGTTTTATGATATTTAGGTTTTTTATAAATAATTATTTAAAATTTATATTTATATTTTGAAATAAATAAAATCATACAAAAATTTATATATAAAAAACTAATGACTAAAAATATATAATGAACTTAGAAAAAGGCCCAACATGACCCGATCTAGGATCAGGTGGTCCTGGGCCATTAGGCTGGGTTGGTTTCAGATATTGATTTTTTGGACCGACTCAATCCAAAGCAGGCTTGAGCCGAATCAATCCATATTTTATTAGTTCAATCCGACCCACTATGCATCTTGAATGAAAATGTATAAATATTAAACATCAAGCAATTATTCTTTGATTTTTCTATTTAGGGCTTTGTAATGGGTCTACCAGATTTCAGTGGTTAAATAACCAAGTGATTGGACCTAAAACGATTTTTATTGAACAAAGGCAGTTTCAGTGATAAGGGTTCTACATTCATTTCAGGCCCATTAAAAGTTTGGTCCAGCCCATTCTAAGTTAACCCTCTACTAATATGGGCTAAGTTAGACAAAAACGCAAGGCCCAAAACATGCTACATGCGCTGTTAAACAAAACATTTTTCATATAATATGTTATGAGATTATTAATCGATTTAAGTATAATTTTTTATATGACTAAGAGGAATAGATGTAGTTCACTTTATATTTTCATGGGTTTGTAAATAAAATGCAAATTCAAGGATCAAATATTTTGAAATTTGTTTTAAAAGACTTAAACTTAGTCATATGTATTATATTTGCAAATATTTGGATTATAATATTAATTGATAATTAATTCAGAGCGAATTCTCTTGAAGATAAAGTTTAAAATAATTTAATTTCTAATTAAATGAAAATTCATTAGGATTCAATAAGACATATTCAAAATTAGAGTCGATTAATTCATAATTCCACAAAAAAAAAATTATTAACCATTTAGAATTATTAATTTAAATACATCAGTCCAACCATAGCATAAAAGTTAATGTCCAAGAATAAAATATTCCCTATAAAAGCAATCCAAAATAGAAAAAGAAAATTAAAAAAACAACAATAATAATAAATAAATAAAAAGGTGTGGACTTCTGGATCTTTCTGCTGAGGCATGGAACAACTGGTGGAGAAATCATTCACTATTAAATTACTATAAATAATTATACTACCTTCTCTATTTCTAGCTGTCCTAAAATCTTTAACCACCTTCAAGTTCAATCCTCTTTCTCTACCATTTCCTACCCAGCTGCTCTCAGACGACGTCGGTCTTCCAACAGGTACTCTTCTTCTTCACCTTTGATTTTGTTTTTTCTGAAGATTATTGTTTTGGGGGCTGCATCATTTTTGTTGATTTTTGGGGTTTTCTTGCATCTTTGTGTTTAATTTGTTGGGTGGTTTTTGGTGCTCAGGGTCTGTTGTTGAGCTAATTGGCGTTAGATCTTTCTTTGGCTGTTGGAAGAATCGAGAATGACTCATATCCTCCCGATATGTCTCTTTTCTCTGATTTTAGAGCACTTTCTTTTCTTTTTTCTTTTTCAAAATATATATATATATATATATATATATATTTAAAAGATTTGAGCTTTAGATTAATAGGGATTCTGCATTTATTTGAAAGATCAAGTCGTTGAGCTTAAGAAAGTGTTATTTAGTTTCCCTTTTGATCTCATTTGAAGTTCATAATCATCATCAGCAGCAGCAGCAGCATAGACTTTCTTAGAGCTTGTAAGCTAGTGGATGAACTGCTTCCTTTTGAAGTTTATGAACAAAGCCATAATTTGTTAGTAGTTGATCTACCTTTTTTTGTGTTTGTGGCTTGACTTAAGCTAACGTGGCAACCAAAGAGAGCGAGATCGAGAAAGAGCTCAGGCCAGGGCTGGCCACAAGCCCAAGAATCCAAAGGATGACGGCTTGACCCCTGAGCAGAGACGAGAGAGGTCCGGTGTCTCGATCTTGCTTTTAATTCCAAGATTTTAATATAATTTTGCTTATTTCTCAATCTGGTATGTCTGATGTTCATCGGCAGGGACGCCAAGGCGCTGCAGGAAAAGGCTGCGAGAAAAGCAGCACAAGCTGCAGGTGGAGGGAAGGAGAATTCAGGGGATTTTAAGAATAATAACAAGAAGAAATAGTTAGGGATGAACCATTTGTTAGGTTGAGGAATGTCATTGATGAATCAGATTTGGCGGTTATTGTTTTATGTGGTTGTGTGTTGACGTCGTTTGCTGGCTTTGCTAACACAGCTGCTTCTTCCGAGAATTGGTCGTTTTCATGTATATTTGGCTTTCCAACCCTTACTGTGAATCTGATTTTCAATGCAATTTTCCTTTTTAGTTTCCCATACGATCCACAACCTGTTTGCATGCTTCTTTTTTGGAGCATCTTGGATGATATGAGTTAGTGTTCTGAATGATCAAAGTGTTGTTGAATTGGTAGAAATGTGGTATCCTGAAGAAGGACAAAGCACTCTCCAATGGAAGGCTTTTGAGTTTTGTTGATGTGTTTTGAGGACACTCTGCAATTGATGTCTCAAGAATTGATTGCTCTCTGTTTTATGCGTATCCGATTTCCTAGGAAATTTGCTTTTATTTTTCCACATGAACGCACTTGCATTGTTGCCTTTGTGTCTCAATTGCACTGAAGTTACAAACAAGGATATGGCATCCTCCAGTCACAAGGATTGAAGTTTAATCATGTTACAGCTACGCACGGACAACACCAGTTGGAGCTACTTAGATACAAGACAGCTGCAATTCAGAGACTATTTTCTAGGATTGATGTAGCAAAACCATCCACCTCCTTTTCGAATGACCCACCTGCCAACTCTCTTTTACAAACCTCCTGCAACTGTCTGGCATTTCTAGTGAGCTCTTTCCTCTCCGGACTCTCCAAGTCCATAAACCTCCGTACAATCTCCACTATCTCACTGCTACTTGCCAAATCATCTTCGTCATACTCCCTCTTTACCCTCCATCCCACTCTCCAATCTTCAACTATTACCTTAGCATTAGGCGCTTGGTCCATAACTATTGGGAAAGTCAGCAACGGCATGCCGACCAACACGGCCTCCTTCATTGAATTCCACCCACAGTGCGTCCAGAACCCTCCTACAGAGGGATGGCAAAGCACAGACAACTGATCACACCACTCCACCACCAACCCCTTCTTACCACAAATCTCCTCCAACCGCGTTTTGTCAAATCGTGTCACCCAAAGGAACCGGCATCTGCTCTCACGTAGCCCAGCAGCAATCTCGTCCATTTGGGCAGCTGAAACTGACAGAAAACTGCCAAACGAAACGTATAATACCGAGCCAGGAGGCTGGCAGCCCAGCCATTGCATGTAATCGATGTTTTCTTGATGAGGGATGGTGAGTGAATTGGAGCAGATGTAGTTGAGTCTGTGATATGAAGCAGCAGGGCCAATGTTGTAGATTGAATACGGTGATTGTTGCTTGAGGGCATCAATGACTTGGGGTTCAAGCTGATGAATGGAAGAGAAGATGAGGAATTTAGCCCTAGGGACGAGCCTAAGGAAGCGTGGGGCATCTTCTTGCTTTCTCATGACTTTGGGAAGATCTCGAACGAGGAGTGGAGGGAGCCCGTGGGATGTAATCCACGATTTCATCTCCATTCACTGTTAGAATTGAGAGTAAAAACTATTATTAATGCATGGAATTATTATTAGGTAAAGTAAAAATTGTTTGTCATTTGCTGCATGTCAGTATCGGAATTTTATTAAGCAATTGATATAATGTTAATTATTTTTATTACATTTAATATTAACCCATAACATGTTTTAACATATATATAATCATATTCATATCATTCCCCCCTCCCCCCTTTCTCTCTCTCTCTCTCTCTCTCTATATATATATATAATTTTAATTATTAATAATTATAAACTTTATGACCAATGATAGAATTACAAGTGGCATTCTTATGGAGTATAATATAATTCATATTGATATACCAGATACCTTTGAACAAAAAAAATTGGATAAATTATAACTATTTCTTATAAAATTTGACATAATTATGAATATTTTTAATTTTATTATTACAAATATCCCTCAAAAAATGAATTAAAACTTATCGAAACGGATTCGTCCCTATACAGAAGTTAAAATTAAGTGCATTTATAATTTTTTAAGAAGAGATATTTATAAATATGTCAAATTTAAAAAGAAATTATTTTAATTTATCCAAAAAATAATGATATACCTGATATGTGGATGGGGAAGTGTCCGTTCTGCACAAGAAGGTCAAAATGGTAAAACACTGTAAACACCGATGCCGACATCGGCCAAAACGAAGCTAAAGGAATGTTCCTCCGCGCTGCCATGTCAGCTGCCCAAATCAAGAACGCATCAGCTATAACGATAGCCAGGCGAAGCCGGAGCTGATCTAAAAGGTTGTCGACCGGCTCTTCCATTTTGGTCGAAACAGCCGTCCAGAAGCCGCGGGGATCGGCGCCTCGAACCAGCTCGGACGGCAAGACGTTGGGGATAGCAGCGAAGTGTAGGTTCGGCGGCTTGCTGACAGAGCCGATGAATCTGATCCACTCCTCCGTCAAGAAGACGGTTATGAGGATGTCGGTGCTCTTTTGCGCGATGGCGGAGCAGAGGTGAAGCATGGGGTTGATGTGGCCGCGGCCGGGGTAAGGCAGGGCCAACACGTGGCCTTGTATTGTACCCATATTGTCGTTTACTTGTGAGTTTAAGCCCTACGCCTTTCCGACGGGGAGGAATAAGGAAATTGTGAGAGTGCTACATCCATAAATTTATGTTGCATCTTCTATTATCTTTTATAATATTTAAAATAACTGTAAACATGAATGAAATATATTTTTATAAATTTATGTCCTCTTCCCGTGACAATCACCTGGATTTATGTTAAGATAATTTGTAATTTTATCATAATACAAGTATTCACAATTAACAATAATATTTTATAATAACACTAACATTTAGAGTTTTTTTGTAAACACTAAGACAAACACTCGCATTTAAAGGAATTCAAGCTGCATTGTATTGCAGAATCGATTTAACAAAACCATCAAGATTGGTCTGGAAAGACTGCCCACTTGCAAACTCCCTTTCACAACTCTTCTGCAATTCTTTTGCATTTCTCGTAAGCTCTTCCCTCTCCGGATTCTCCAAATTCATAAACCTTTCGACCAGCTCCGCAATCTCATCGCTTTTCGTTATGTTCCCTTCATCAAACACCCCGTTCCACACTCTCCACCCAATCTTCCAGTCCTCCACAATCGCCTTCGCATTGGGCAATTGATCCATCAGTATTGGGGAAGTGAGCATCGGGACACCTGCCAACACTGCCTCTTTAGTCGAGTTCCACCCACAGTGCGACCAATATCCCCCCACAGATGGATGACACAGGACCTCCAGCTGACGACACCACTCCACAACCAACCCCTTCTCCCCGCACATCTCCTGCAGACGACACGCTTCACGTCGTGCCACCCACAAGAACCTAATGCCACTCGTGAGCAATCCAAGTGCAATTTCTTCTACTTGAGCCTTCGAGACCGATAGAAAGCTGCCTAACGAGACATATAGAACCGAGCTGGGAGGTTGGTCGTCGAGCCATTTTAGGTAGTTGTTGGTGTATTGTACTTGATCGTCGTAGGTGTTGGTGGTGGACGTGGTGATTTGTTTGAGGTTGAAGTATGAAGTGGCAGGGCCGATGTTGTAGATGGAAAATGTGGATTTTTGTTTGATGGCATCAAGAACTTGGGATTCAAGCGCATCAATTGAAGTGAAGACGAGAAATTTTGCTTTGGACTCGTTGGGTAGTATCTTCTGTAACATTGAGGTGGTTTCTTGGTCCCTCAGGATTGTTGGCAGATCTGCAAGACGAACTGGAGACAGCCCTGGGATGTAGTCCACGACAGCATCTCCATTTACTGGAAACACTCCACAATGCATACATTATTTTCAGTTAAATTTTGTATAAATAGATCATATATAGATGATGTGAAAATATAATTATCTCACATTTATTTATGATTAATGATAAAATTAGACAAAATTATGATTCAATATACAACGGACAGCTTAGTTAAACACATTTGGTTTACCAGACAAATCGACGGGGAAGTGGCCATTCTGAACTAGAAGGTCAACGTGGTAAAACACCGTGTAGACGGAAGCCGACATGGGCCACATATAAGCCAACGGGATGTTCCTTCTACCCGCCACTTCAGCCGCCCAAGGCAGTAACCCGTCGGCTATAATGAGCACGGGCGGCGGAAGGCGTAGCTCATCTAAGAGCCGATCGAAGGGCTCTTCCATTTTGGTCAGCACGGCCATGGCGAAGCCGTAGACATCGTCGCTGCGGACCAGTTCCGACGGCACGACGTTAGGGATGGCCGCGAAGCTGATATTCGGAGGCTTGTCCATGGATCCAATGAAGCCCAGCCATTCCTCCGTGACGACAACAGTAATGAAAATGTCGCCGCTGCTTTCGGCCACCAATTTGCAGAGGTTGAGCATGGGATTGATGTGGCCGCGGCCAGGGTAAGGCATGGCTACCACATGGCAGGAGGGGATTGTCTGCTTTTCAGCCGGAGACATAATCGATTCTGTAGTAGAGCGTACCCTGCGGGTTAATGATCCGATAGTGTGAGAGGAGGTAGAAAATTTAAAGGGCTGGTGATATGAACCTGACTATTCTTCCATCACGCACTCCTTCTTTTACTTTTACTTTTCCTTAAAATATTTTACTATTGTTTCCATCATTCGGGTTTAAAAAAAGAAATCTGCAAAAAAATCTCATCCCACTTTGATATTACCAATTGCACATCACTGTTATATTTATTTATGAAATTATCTTTAAGGTATAATACAATTTAATTTGGGAGCTAGTCAATTTATTTTTTCTAGAAGGTATATAAATTAATATTATATGTATATCGGGAAATAGTAAAGGCATGGTATCCTTCTCCACACGAAATTTGAAATAATTGATAAATATTGTAATTATTTCAAAGTTGGAGATAGAATTATAAAGAGTTATCAGCGACAAATGTTCCAAAGTTGAATGATCGATGTATTATTGTTGTCAACAAAAACAACTAGTTGAGAGGGTCTAGAAGAAGTGCACCTACTCCAATATTTGTTTGAACACAAAAAACCAACAAATTACTTGTATTTTAGTTGGTGGAGCTGATAAATGTTGACAAGAATGTTATAATTTGAACCCACCCGGTCACCAAAGTTAACATAGAAATTCAGATGTATATATATGTTATGAAAATGTAAGAATCACTTGTAGTCATTCAGATGTCAATTCCACGTTGTTATCCGTATATATTTAATAAAATATTCTTGCAACACAATGTAAAACATATATAAATTAAAAGATTTGAAGTTGATGATAATATCATCAAGGATAGATTCAAGATTCATCTTAGAATATCCGGAGACATTGTACTCATTTCTAGTTTTCTGCTAATAGCTTGCAGTCTGTTCTTCAATTGGATAGTGCAGACTGCAGAGTTATAATAAAGGGAGATTTTTATCGTACATTTTAAAACACAATGAAATTTTATACATTTTAGTTTATAAAATAAAGATAAATATTTCGATTAACTCTCTTGAAATTTTGTGTAATTATATATATATATCTTTTATAGTTTGAAAATTATATGTAGTTTTTTTAAAGTTTGCATTCATCTAATAGGTAGGTTTATTGTTGAGAGTTTGAATACAGCTAATGAAATTGTCACTTGAGGATGTTAATTACAGTTTTAGGGCAGTTTTTTAGTTTCTTAACAGTTTTTCCTTCTTATCCATTTGTTAGTTTTATTACAAGTAGTTATAATATTTGTACTATAAATACTTGTTTATGACATACATTGAATGTAATTCTGCAACATATTAAATTTAGAGTTTTTGTCCTTTTATCATTTTCGTATTTCTCATTTCCTGCTCTTTTGAGTTATTTTCAAGATTCTACATGGTATCAGAGCCATGGCAGATCTCAATAATGAGCAGGAGTTAACTCAATTGGAAAAGGATGCTTTATATTTGCATCCCTCGGAGCATGCAAGTATGGTTTTATCTTCGTCACCGCTAGATGGCACGAACTTTCTGCCCTGGAGTCGGGCAGTGTATGTTGCACTCGGAACCAAGATGAAGCTTGGTTTTATTGATGGGTCACTTCCTAGACCCATGATTGGTACTACGAATTTTGAACAATGGAGGCGAGTGGATTTGATGGTCACCTCTTGGATCTGGAACTCTATTTCCAGAGATCTTGTTGAAGGATTTATGTATGTCTCATCATCCCGTGAATTGTGGCTTGAAATTCAAGCCAGATATGGGCGTAGCAATGGCCCTATGGTATATCATCTCCAACGGGAGATTGCGTCTATTGCTCAGGGAGACATGTCCCTGACAGCGTACATGACAAAATTTAAGAAACTGTGGAGCGAGTTGCTGTGTTTGTCCCCCACACCGAGTTGCACATGTGGGGAGTGTTCTTGTGGAGTTAACAGAGCCATTACAGCAAAGGATGAAGCCACCTAACTGCTGCAATTTCTTATGGGGCTTCATGAAGTTTATGATGCGGAAAGAAGCCAAATTTTAATGCAAGATCCATTGCCTACAATGGAGCGAGCTTTTGCTATGCTATTTACTGTTGAAAAACAAAGATTAATTCACAGTAATATCGCAGACTCTTCTGGTCATACAGCATATCATCTTGCTTTTAAGGATGGCAGGCGAGAATTTGCGAACAAGGTTCAAAGTAGGAGGAGGTCGCATGTGGACAAGCGAGCTACAACATGTTCTCACTGTCATAAGTCTGGACACACTCGAGAAACTTGTTTTCAACTTCATGGTACTCCAGACTGGTATAAGACTTTAAATGATAACAGAAGGGAAAAGGCGTCTAGTTCAGGTGTTAAAGGGTTTGCAGGAGCAGCAACAGACGATAAGGACATCGCTGGAGGACGAGCTCCTACCAAACAGATCGCTGAACTCATGAGCGATCTCATCAGACTCATGCAGAAGGAGGAGATGCACTCAGACCCTCTTAACAATTCTGCCAATTTTGTATGCACTGATGATGATTTTGCTGGTAATGTTTCTAAACACTCTGTTAATGATCTGAGTTACTGGATTATAGACACTGGAGCCACTAACCACATATGTGCTAACCTCGATCTTTTCCATTCCTACTCTAAACCTTCACAAACTTATACAATTGTCTTGCCTGATGGAACAAAGAAAGATGCATCATATGTTGGTGAGGTATATCTTAATGCCGAGGTCGTTCTTCAAGATGTTCTCTATATTCCATCATTCTCAGTAAATTTGCTTTCTGTTACTCAACTTTGTCGCAACAATTCTTATCATTTTTACTTCACTAAGACAAATTGTATCTTGCAGGACCAGGTCAGTAGGAGAAACCTGGTCGTGGGATTTATTTCACGGAACTTGTATGTCGCCAAGCAAGAGTGTCTTTCTCCTTCTATACAGCGACCTGCGACCCACTATCTTAATGCTTCCAGTTCTTATTCTGCTGCCAGTAATGTTTTTTTTTGGCATCATAGACTAGGTCATGTACCTTTAACAGTATTAAATAAAATTCCTGAGCTCAATTTGAATGATGTTTCTTTTTCTCTATCTTGTGATACTTGTCATAAAGCTAAGCAAACACGAACTCCTTTTCCTTGCAGTAACACACGATCTGCTGCACCTTTCGACCTCATTCATGTCGACCTTTGGGGACCTTACAGAATTCCCACTCTTTCCAATTGTAGCTACTTTCTGACTATCATGGATGATTGTAGTCGCAGTCTCTGGACCTACCTCATACATCATAAGAGTCAGGTCGCTTTCACTCTTAAGACTTTTTTTACTCTCATACACACTCAGTTCAACCGATCTATAAAGACCATGCGATCTGACAATGGATCTGAGTTCTTAAATCGCAGTTGTCGCGACCTATGTCATACACTGGGGATAATTCACCAAACTTCTTGTGCCTATACTCCTCAACAGAACAGTAGAGTTGAACGCAAGCATCGCCATCTACTCGATGTTGCACGAGCTCTACTGTTTCAGGCCTCTCTACCTACAAAGTTCTGGGGGGAATCTATCTTGACTGCGACCTACCTCATAAACCGAACTCCTTCTAAACTACTTCAGTGGAAAACTCCTTTTGAACTTCTCTATGGTACTGTACCCTCCTACACTCATCTTCGCTCTTTTGGTTGTCTATGTTATGCCACAAATACTAGCCCTCACAAACATAAGTT
>NC_026153.1:1452541-1468404 GCF_000512975.1 Sesamum indicum
TAGTTTCTCCCCATGCTGATATCCTTCCTCGTAATTCCCAATCGTCATCTACTCCAGCTTTCTCCCCTACCAGGTCGCCTGACGTACCTCACCTCAGTTCTCCACGTCGCTCTGCTCGCAATAGGCAGCGACATACCTGGCTCAATGACTTCGTCTGTAATGCCAAATCCACTAACGCCGCTATCTCCCTATCTCAGACTACCTCTGCATATATGTCTTTTGTGGCTTCATTGTCTGTTTTGCAGGAACCTAGGTCCTTCATAGAGGCAGTTGTGCATCCGGAATGGAAAGATGCGATGCGGTCTGAATTAGATGCCTTGGAGAAAAATCATACTTGGGAACTAACCACCTTACCCGAGGGGAAGAGGACAATTGGATGTAAATGGGTCTACAAAACCAAACTGCGAGCTGATGGGACAGTAGATCGTTATAAAGCTCGTCTGGTCGCTAAAGGTTTTACCCAAGTTGAAGGAGTAGACTATGGGGATGTTTTTTCTCCGGTTGCCAAAACTGTGACTGTACGACTCTTTCTTGCCATGGCTGCAGCTCGTGAATGGCCCATACAGCAGTTGGACATCAATAATGCATTTCTACATGGATACTTGGACGAAGACATTTATATGACTCCCCCTGAAGGATATGAGGTCGCACCTCATTTGGTTTGTAAGCTAACCAGGTCGCTATATGGACTCAAGCAAGCATCTCGTCAATGGAATGTGGAATTCACCTCTCGACTTACATCTTATGGATTTCGTCAATCAGTGCATGACCACTGCCTTTTTATTAAGGATACTCCTTCAGGACCAATGGTGTTATTGGTCTATGTGGATGATATACTGCTCACTGGTCCTTCTATTTCTACTATTCAAGACGTTAAGACCTATCTTCACAATTTATTCACAATCAAAGACATTGGGGATGCTCGGTATTTTCTTGGGTTGGAGATTGCTAGGTGCAGTGATGGTCTTTATATCTCGCAGACTAAATATGTAATGGACATTATTCGTGATACAGGCTTATGTCAATCGCGACCTGCTTCTACACCGTTTCCACAAGGTTTGCGACTTCAATCTACTTCGGATGATCCGCTTCCCAAGCCAGATTCATATCGACGCCTTGTGGGTCGTTTATTATATCTTGGTTTCACTCGTCCAGATATTTCACACTCGGTTCAGCAATTGAGCCACTTCCTCACAAATCCTTGTGACTCCCACTAGCGGGCAACTCTCCACGTGGTTTGCTACCTCAAAGGCTGTCCATCTAAGGGGTTATTTTTTCCCTCAGACAACCCCTTTGTGCTGAAGGCTTATTGTGACGTAGATTGGGCGACCTGCCCGGATTTCAGGCGTTCGCTTACAGGGTTTTGTATTCTTCTTGGACTTGCTCTAGTATCTTGGAAGACAAAAAAGCAACCAACGGTGTCCAGGTCCACTACTGAGGCCGAGTACCGCAGTCTTGCAGCCACTGTCTGCAAACTGCGTTGGCTCACATACATCCTAACTGATCTTGGTGTTTCTATTTTCTACCTATCGACTTATTTTGTGATAATAAATCAGCTTTACACATTCTGGCCAACTCGATTTTTCATGAACGAACAAAGCATATAGAGCTGGATTGTCATCTGGTTCGCGATGCCTATAAAGAAGGTTTCGTCAACCGCCTTCACGAGTTTGTTGAGCAAGTTGGGCTTGTTTGCTATCGAACCAGGTCCAACTTGTGGGGGGGATGTTGAGAGTTTGAATACAGCTAATGAAATTGTCACTTGAGGATGTTAATTACAGTTTTAGGGCAGTTTTTAGTTTCTTAACAGTTTTTCCTTCTTATCCATTTGTTAGTTTTATTACAAGTAGTTATAATATTTGTACTATAAATACTTGTTTATGACATACATTAAATGTAATTTCTGTAACATATTAAATTTAGAGTTTTTGTCCTTTTATCATTTTCGTATTTCTCATTTCCTGCTCTTTTGAGTTATTTTCAAGTTTCTACATTTATCCATAAGTTAAAATTTATTAAATTTATTGTATTTAATAAAAAAGAAATAAATAAAAATTAATATTTATAATTTATTATTTCTTTATTGCATATCAACTTTAACATAGAGAATCGAGACGAGGAAGAAACATATATAAATGGAAATACTAACTCCAGACTCCACAATCATGTGCACTTGCATATATACTATAAATGGAAATAGTAACTCCAGACTTCCCAATCATGTGCACTTGCAAATTCATTCATGTTTTGATGTTTCTGCAGTTGCCCACCAAGACAGTGTTGAATTAATCTTTCAGCTAAACGATGCAATATCATCGAGGAAAGAAGTGAGATTCGCCTTGGACGACCCTCCTTCTGAAACTGCTTGTAAAGTCACCTTCTGCAGTTCTTTAGCCCTCGCAGCGATCTCCTTCCGCTCGACGCATTCCAAATCCATCAACTTCTTAACAAGCTCAGCAATTCTCGCACTCCTCAACAAATTCCCAGCCTCCAACCCTTTCTTAGCATCCCACCCCATCTTCCAGTCCTCAACAACATGCTTACGGATGGTGGTCTGATCCATTGTTAGAGGAAAAGCTATTACCGGCACACCAGCAAAAATAGCTTCCATCGTCGAATTCCACCCGCAGTGTGTCCAGAATCCACCAACCGACGAGTGGCACAACACCTTCAGCTGCTCACACCAAGGCACCACTCTCCCCACGTCCCCACATCGTTCTTGCAGCCTCGTGGCCTCCCCACGAGCCACCCACAAGAACCTAACGCCACTTTCACGCAATCCATCAGCAAATTCATCCATTTGGGCACTTGAAACCGAGAGGAAGCTTCCCAACGACACATATAGAACCGAACATGGAGGTTGAGAGTTCAACCACTCAAAATAGTGATGGTCGTGATCATTCTGACTAGTCAAGAAAGAAGTAGCTTTTCTGAGATTGAAGTAAGGTATGGCAGGGCCAAACGTGTGTACAGGGAATGAGAATTCTTGCTTCAGAGCTTCTATAACTTGTGGTTCTAGCTCAAAGATGGAAGAAATCAACAGATATTGTGCCTTGGATACGTTTGGAAAAATTCTACGGACTAGACGAAGCAGTCGTTGATCCTTCATGTGGGCAAGGGAGGGAGTATCCGCCAAACGAATCGAAGGGATTCCAGGGATGTACTCCACTCGTTCTTCCCCTCTTTCTACCTCGCATTCAAGAGTAAAAGAAGATCATCACACTCTCTGTTTACCAACTTTGCTGCATTGCTAAGAGCACTGAGAACAACACTATTCATACATTCATACCTCTACACAACTGTTGTGATATTCCGACATACTTTTACACTGGTGAATTCGACTCCAGATTTTGATTAAATTAACTATATATTCTTTTTAGTTAGTTTGACAAAAATGGCAAACTCCAAACATTCCTTGGAAAACAGTTGATACAGCTTTCTCAATCCAACAGGTTACAAATTTAAATTTTTTAATTCATTTGGAATCATTTTGTATAACAAAAGTTTGAACTTTCGTTCCCATTTTAGGCTATGTTTCATTTTAATTCTCATTCTGAATTATAATTTGTGCAATATAAATGAATTTTTAATTATTTTAATATGAAATATAAGTTAAGCTTGTACTCTGTTTTTCTTTTCACTATTCATAAAGGATTCAATAAATAGAATAAATTCAAATTACTAATCAATCAGAACTGCTATGCACTCACCAGATAATTCGAAGGGGTGATGGCCGTTCCGTTCGAGGAGATCAAAATGGTAAAATACCGAGAACACCGATGCGGGCATCGGCCAGAGTGACGCTACCGGAATATTCCTCCGCTTCCCAACCTCAACCGCCCAGTACAAGAACGTATCGGCAATTATAAAATTAACCGGCGCGTCGAGCCGGTCGAGCAGCAGCTCAAACGGCTCCTCCATCTTAGTCTGGGTAGCCCCCACGAAGGTCGGCATGTCGGAGGCGCGAACCAACTCCGACGGCAAGACGTTCGGGATGGAGGCGAAGCAAATACCTGGCGGCTTCTCCTCGGAGCCGATGATGCCGAGCCACTCCTCCGTGACTACGACGGTGATGAGGAGATCGGGCTTGGAATTGGTGAGTAGCTTGCAGAGGTTCATCATGGGGTTGACGTGGCCCCTGCCGGGATAAGGGACGGCCACCACGTGGCATGTCATGATTGGGTCGGTTCTCGCCGCCGGCGCCATGTGAAGAGTGAAGACACGTAGCAACACGTAACCTTTATTTATACAGTTTGGTCTTCACCTACTTCAGTGTGTGTGGCTTTTTCCACTTCAACAACTCCACTACAATTTTCATGTTTTAGCACTTTAATATTGATTCATTATTTTTATTAGTGGTCGTTGCATGTTGTTTCTGCGATCATATGAAAAATTATACTATGAAATGAAGAGAAAAAATATATGTTGTTTATGCAATTATATATATGAAAAATTATACTGTGAAATGAAGAAAAAAAATATTATAGAAAAACACATAATGTTGTGAGGTGATAAAAAAAAAATATGGGATAAAGTAAAAAAGACGAAAGAATTACAATTTAGAGTTCATTAAAAATATGAAAATTTGTACGAAAAAATAAATATGATAAATGTGAGAGAAAAAAATAACTGTAATAGAATTTATTAAAATTATGGATAGGGGAAGACTTCGCTTAGGGTTGCTAAGCTCGCTTCGACGCCTCGATCTAAATTCTTTTTCTCAGAGGTCTTGTTGTGAATTGAGAAATGTAGGGCTGTACGCCGGGCCATCTAGAGAAGCGGATCTCTATCTACAGGGATTTTTTTCTTTTTTACAAAAAAGGAAAAACGTATCGAAAATCGCAACTTTCAAACTCAGCCTAGCCGATTTTGTTGTTGGGTTTGTTGTGTTCCTTATTACTGCTCTAAGACTTTCGTTCAGTGACATTACAAGGGTTGATTTTAGCGCTTAGGGTCATTGGAAGGGGGCTTTTCGAGAGGGCTTCCGAAGCTAGGAAATCGGACTATTCTACCGCTACTGATTGATTGGACTTACATCCAGGGAGTGAATTCTCTAGGTTAGGTGAGCTCTTTGCTCCTGGTAGACCGGTTGGTGTTCATCAGTCATAAAAGCTTCTTTTTTTGACTGACGTAATGGATTTGCCCTTCCTTCCTCCTTCAATTCCAACAACCTAAATAGGACGGCTTTCTACTTTATGCTGCTTTAAACTACCTCTAAACTATCTATTTCATATTTGTGAGAGGAAAAAATATAAAGAACATGAGAAAGAGAAATGGAGTATTGGGTGAGAGGAAAAAAATGTAATTATAAAATAATTAAAAAACAAAATAAAATGAACGAAAAAGTAAAATGGGATCAATAAATTTTCTTTTGTAATAGTATAAATAATAAAAATAAATACTATATACACGCAATTTATATATTTTAATTTAAGAAAAAATTAAAAACAAGATCCAATTACACAAGTTTTATGTTGAAATTAATTAATTGATTACATGACAAATATCATTATGAATAATATATAACAATCCTATACCTATAGATAAATTTGTATCATGTCTGTCAAATAAATAATTTTAATTTGATAGAACATAATTTGAATTAATCATGTTTTCAAATTTATAACAAACAATCCAAATTGACACTGTCTATTACATAAATTATTGACCGAACTAATAATGTGATTGAGAAAGTAAAGACTGCAAGAGCATATTTATCATATACAAAAAGAAAAGAAAATAAAATAAAAAGTTTAGATTTCCAGCATTATTATAAGTTAGAACATAGTCCATAAAAGTATATGTAAATTATCCATAAATATAGTCTTTTGTATATAATCACAATAGTAGCAAGTAGGGGCAAAAGAAATGACAAGATTAATGAGTGATGAGGTAGGTGGGGACTTGACACTTTACATGAACAAAAACCGGAACGCTATTGTTCGTCTTTGTATTTGCAAAGGTGGTGGACAAACACAAAATTTTCATTTTAATTAATTATAATATATTTACAAATTTTAAGAAATATAATTATGTAATCATTTTATAGTACGTCATTGATTTAATTGGCCTGGATAAATATATTAGTGTACAAATTAATAAGTTTGAATGTGAGTTACACAGAATTCGAAAAGTAAGAGCCGCCGGCGACAAATCCGATTTATGTCTGGTAAGATGGTCCAAATTCAAGACATATATGTATATGTGAGGAATTCGAAAAGTAAGAGCCGGCAGCGTCTAATCCGATTAAGACATATGTATATGTGAAGTCAGCCATGACCTAACCTTTCTCCGATTTTGTCTTATTTCTTTTTATGGAAAATTACATATTACCTTTGTGTTGTACAAAAATTATTAAATACTTACTTGTATTAATTAAATAATCAAGACAGACATTATGTAATTATAAATGTCTGTAAAAAAGATTCTCTTTATAAAAAAAAAATATATCTACACGCACTGCACATGCGAATGAAATGATTTTTTTTTTATGCATTTTCAATATTTATCCTCTTTGTATAGATAAAATTGCCCCTATCAATAATTTTTTATATTTTTCACATTTTATTGAAAAAAATATGATCAATATTTATATGTAAAAATTATTATTACATCAAATCAAATTCTATACATATTTTACATATGAAAATATCAAAATTTTAAGATTATTTATAAGTTTTTAAAATTAAAATAAATGATTTATTTCAAAAATATTATTAGTTAATATAATTACATTTTTTTAACTTATATTATTTATATAAAATGCAGTAGATAAAGTTTAATTTTTTAATATAAAATATTTAAGCATAAAAAAACTTAATTAAATTCATTTATTTTATTAAAATATACAAAACAAAAAAAATACAATAAATAATAAAATTTAAAAAAAATAGAAAACTGATGGTCTCCAGTACCCCCCTCCCAACCCAACCCCAATTGCCAGCCACCTGCGTATCTCGCCTTACTCATCTTCAACTATGCTAACTAATCTCAGTGCCTTTTTATTTTTATTTTTTCTTTGGTTTTTATAGTTACATTATCTCCCTTTTAAATTCTCATAATATATAGTTATTTTTAATTTAATATATATTCAGATAATACATCACATACTAAGCTCCAATTACCCAAAAGTTAAAAAAAAAAAATTTACCCAAAAGTTAAATAACTCCTTTTAAAAAAAAGAGTTGCATAACAAATATTCCTATTTTTATATAGGGCAAAAGACAATTTTCGTCCCACAGTTATAGACTATTTTCGTTTTAGTCCCGTAAGTATCTAGAGTTTTAATTTGGTCTCGTAAAATTGAAAAATTCGCAATTTCAATCCAAATTTCGCCGGAAAATTTTGTGGGTCGCTAAATTGGGGACTCGATCCTGATTGGCTGGAGAAGCTGATGTGGCGCATATGTGGAAATTAAAAAAAAAAAAAAAGAAAACGACTCACGTGGATTAAAAATCGCCCGCCAGTCCCCCCCCCCTTCTCTCTTCAATCCCGCCGCCGTTACTTGAAATTTCTGGCCACCACATATACCATTCGATTCCCCATAGCAAGGAGAACAAAACCCTTCAACCAATTTTGAGATCTCACCACGACAGCGACTGGGCTTTGAAATTGACCGCCGCGGACAATTCCCGTCGATTCGCCGGCGACAGGACGACCCACGATCGCGGATTGATACCATTGGATTCGTCTCCTCACTGCGGTTTTAATGGAACTAGTCTCATCCATTTTCATCAACTAGGTGCAAAGATCCATCGTTTTGAAGATCTCGATCGTCGTCTGCCGCGACTGCACCTTCCGCCGGCATATTCGTCTGAACGAACCACCTGCTCGGAAGACCATCGTTGAACGCCTCTCGTTCTGGCGAATCTTTTGAGACCAGTCCCATCGATTTTGGTCACCTCTGTGCAAAGATTTGACGAAAGCCATCCTCCGCCTTTGCCGACGGTCGCGAGCTCGATTTTCGTCGTTTTTTTTTTTTTTAATTTCCACGTATGCACCACATATGCGCCACATCAGCTTCTCCAGCCAATCAGGATCGAGCCCCCAAATTGTGAATTTTTCAATTTTACGGGATCAAATTGAAACCCTAAATATTTAGGGGACTAAAACAAAAATGGCCTATAGCTGTGGGATGAAAATTGTCTTTTGCCCTTTTATATATTATTATTAAATGTTGCACTGAATGAATCAATGGTGCCTGTTACTCACTCATTCAAACTCTCTATTCAAACACCGAAATATCACTCCTTGAGCTCGGGAGCCTCATACCAATGGCGTCCCTCCCCGGACCTACAAACCCCTTCCCGCCGCCCCTCAACCGCCCGACCCAGTCCCGCAACCGGCACCGACTCCACCCACCGCTCGCCGTAAGTGAAACAAGACTCGACCTCGCGAAGCTGAAGGAGGTAGAAGCGAGAGAGAGGAAAGAGGAAACGAACAGAAAAATAGCTTCCCAAAAGGCCATTTCCATTATACTGAGGAGAGAAGCCACAAAGGCAGTCATCGAGAAGAAGAAGGGGAATTCCAAGAAACTGCTGCCCCGAACTGTTCTTGAAGCCCTTCACGACCGCATCACCGCTCTACGCTGGGAGTCTGCTCTCAAGGTCAGTTGCCCTTTGCTTTATTTGTTTCTTTTATGTTAATTGGTTTTAAGTTTCAATTTTGTTGCTTTGACATTAACCAATAAAAATGTATGATCAAACACTTAAAGATTTTTATATGTAGTTATATGCTCTTAGATATAGACAGGAGTGAGAAGAAAA
Organism: Sesamum indicum; assembly: GCF_000512975.1. Lineage (NCBI taxonomy): Eukaryota > Viridiplantae > Streptophyta > Magnoliopsida > Lamiales > Pedaliaceae > Sesamum > Sesamum indicum. Next base: position 1,461,307 of record NC_026153.1, read on the forward strand.
CTGTAAAATCAGACAAGTACAAGTATGTAGAGGACAAGAGTTGCCTCATGGGGATAATTTGTAGTGAAAGATGTAGCTTGAAATTGTAAGTTAAATGGAGAGGGAAGAAATTGAGTTCAGAAGTACGAAAAGAATTAAAGGTCTGTTTGCGATGATACTTTTGTTTGGAATAAGTTGTAGAGGAAGTTGGGCGAGTTTGTTGGGAAAAAAGCTTAATATGTAGGAATTTTGCTAATAAGTTGCAAAAGTTGGTGAGAAGAAGTTTATAACTTCTGGTTGAAGGAACTTAATTTAAGCAGTTCTAAAACATAAGTCATAAATAAAAAACACCATTTCCAGCTTATTTTCAGAAAAGAAAAAAAAAAAAAAAGGAAAACTAATAAGCACTTAAACACCCCTTAAATTGAAGTTGGATAAAAAGTTGATGGGCTGCAGAAAGGGGAAGAAAGAAACATGAAATAGTCAAGAAGAATGAGAAGGTCTAGGAGGAGTTAATGGACACGAACTTGAAAGTTGAAACGTATTTCTTAGAATACGAACTTATCTTTGAAGCCCTTTGATTTTTTAAGATGAAATTTTCGCGGTAACAACAGAAGCCTGAAATGTTACAAATGGCTAATGCAAATGTTTAGAGTCCCTTAAGTGGCAAATTCCTTAAAGACAGATGGAATGAGTGTCTGCACCAAGATTAATAGCATTGGTTCTCGAAATTTGGTATGCAGTTTCCTAGTATTTTCCCACAATGTTATCTACGTGTGCAAGCTAAGAGAAGACGGAGAGTCCTTTTAGTTTAAAGGGCTGTCACATATAAGTTGGAACAACATGAAAATGGTAATAGTAGATTCATTCGATATTCATCAGATGATGGGCTAGATTCTGCCGGAAAAAAAGAGGCTTGTAAGCCAAAGAAGTTGAGGCAGAGAAGTTACTCTTACTAAAAATGATTGCTGTTTAGCAAAACGCCCATGAGAAATTTGTCAATATATTCTACAACCAATCTCTTCTAAACCATTGGAGCATTGAAGAATCTTAGGCATCACAAATTAAGTCAAGTTCTTGAAACTTATGGGTATTGATTGTTGTTTCATTTTACAACGAAGCATTAATTTCGATTATTCATAAAATGATGAATGTCTTAGTGTGGCTTTGTTTCATGGCAAGAATGCCAACTTATGGTGTTCTACATCCAATGTGAGATCATCTCCTCTAACTGTCTTGAATTTTCATGTATAGGCTGCTTTATTGGCTATTTGAGATACCAACTTAAAGGGAGTTGACGCTCTCAAACTTCCATCCACTTTTTACCGTTGACAATTATACACTTTATGATAATGTTTACAGGTTTTCGAACTCCTTCGTGAGCAACTTTGGTACAGACCCAACTCTGGTATATACATCAAGCTAATTGTCATGCTTGGCAAATGCAAGCAACCTGAAAAAGCTCATACCTTATTTCAGGCAATGATTGATGAAGGGTGTGTTGTGGACCGTGAAGCTTACACTGCCCTTATGTCTGCCTACAGTCGAAGTGGCCTTTTTGACAAAGCGTTTTATATTTTAGAAAAAATGAAGACGATATCTGACTGTCAACCTGATGTCTACACGTACTCAATCCTCATTAAGTCGTGTCTCCAAGTTAATGACTTCGGCAAAGTGCAATCTCTGCTGTCTGACATGGAAATACAGGGAATCAAGCCTAACACGATCACATACAACACTCTCCTTGATGCTTATGGAAAAGCAAAGAAGTAATTCCTTTTTAATCCTTTGCTAGTTTCGTCTTAATTGGTTGCCAGGAAAGGGCGAAAATTATGATGACTTAAATGTTCATGCCATTAATGAGTGTAAAATAGAGCAAGCCAGGAGTATTATATTATTTGATTGTTCTTAGAAAGTTTTTCTAGATAATTCGGTATAATAAAGATCAGTTGGCAACCATCATTTCGAAAATTGTCTCCTTGAGTATTTTCTGCAGCCTATAGCCCTGATTTCTTTCTTTATACTCTGTTTTGTTTGTTTCCTGGTTAGCAGATGCTGCATTTGGTTATAACTCACACCATTGTTTGCATCTTTTGTTGCCAATAGGTTCATAGAGATGGAATCTTTACTTGTGCAAATGCTTAGACAACGGGAATGCCAACCCGATGTGTGGACCATGAACTCATCACTGAGAGCTTTCGGCGGCAGTGGACAAATCGAAATGATGGAAAAGTGCTACGAAAAGTTTCAGAGAGCAGGCATCGAACCCAACATCAAGACATTCAACATACTCTTGGATTCGTATGGCAAAACAGGGAACTACGAGAAAATGAGCTCTGTAATGCAATACATGCAGAAATACCACTTCTCTTGGACCCTTGTCACGTACAATATTGTCATAGATGCATTTGGAAGAGCCGGTGATTTAAAACAGATGGAATTCTTGTTCCGGCTGATGCAGTCCGAGAGGATAAAACCAAATTGTGTCACACTTTGTTCGCTGGTAAGAGCTTATGGGAATGCCGGAAAAGCTGAAAAAATTACAGCCGTCTTACGGTTCATCGATAACTCTGACGTTATGCTTGATACTGTGTTCTTTAACTGCTTAGTTGACTCATATGGGATGATGGGATGCTTTGCGGAGATGAAAGGTGTGATTGAGATGATGAAGAGGAGAGGCTGTGAGCCCGATAAGATCACTTACCGAACAATGATAAAAGCGTATACACTCAGCGGAATGACCAGCCAGGCCAAAGAGCTTCAGAATGAACTTGCTTCACTGAGAGGATTTCCTTAGGATGGAGAAACACAATATACTGCTTGGAAGATACTCATATGCTTGGTTATGTGCGAAGTTGTGGAAGAAAGCATCAGGTTTTTGTCTGCTAATCTTTGTAGAGGGTCAGCATATTGATTTATAATGTAAATTTTGATGTATTTGATCCCTTTCCTTCAAGAAGGAGAAAAAACAAACAAACAAACAAGTGATGATCCATCTCTTGCAATGGAAACATGGCTGCTAAAGTGTTATCACATGTGCTTTCTATTTATTGCACCAGAAATTTGTGATATACTATGTTCAAATAGAACCAAGAAAAATTATTAGACCTCCCTAATAGTTCAAGACTCTTAAATTGATCCAGTTTAAGGTTTCAACCCTTTTTTTCCACCTCCTCGCATAAACACTTGAAGTGAACGCTAGTCCCAATGAGCGATGGAAGGAGTTAAGAAGCACAAATCGGTGACATGACACACAATTACTCAAAGTGATGATGAGTTTGCTAGTTACGATGAACAGTTGAAGGAGTTAAGGATGTGGGATGGCTTGAAATTATAAAATCTTGAACATTCCATAAAAAGCATGGAACCTTGAGGCAACCTACATATTTTATTCAATGCATGTATTCTTTGACATCTCCGATTAGTTTGTATGATTAATGCAATGAAGCACATTGACACCTATATTCTAGTAAGCTTACTTTTTAGAGGTTAAATAGTTGATGAATTGAACTACATAATAAAGAATATAGGGCCAAGCCCATAAAAGGCCCACTTCCATTGTCGACTAGCCCACTTTCACAAACGCACATACAGACTACAGAGCGCTCGAAATAGTTTTTACATTTTTCTTTAACAGGAAAAATGGAAAAAATAATAATAAATAAATTGCAAATGTTTTTTAGAGAGAGAAAGTGAGGGAGCACGAAGAGGAACGAACCTGAAAACACCATTTTAGTATTTTACGTTAAAATCTCACGCAGAACACACACCCGCATATACATACACGTATTTGTATATATCTGTTTACCTCTGTAATCATATTAGAAGGGGAATGCTTTGATAATTTTACGTACTCTAGCGCAGAAATAGACTCTTTGCTTTGAGTTGAGGTACCTTGTGCATCAGAAGAAAAACCCTAAGAGCAGACCCAAAATTCTGGGAGGTCTCCCATTTTCTGAGCCCTAGATTGCAATTCAGTCGTGGTTAATCGCAATTCAGGTAATATTTTCTGTTCCCAGCTCCGGAACCCTAGAATTTTGAGCTCTGCTGAAGTTCGCCCTAACCCTAAGTGTTTTCTGGGGATTTTTTGATTGAATTTGGGGTTTAATTTTGGGGAAATGAATATTGAGTTGGTGATTGCGTGTCGGGTTTCGTGCATTTTGGTTTTATTGCAGGGAGGTTTTTTGATATAAACTTGTAGCAGCACAAGTGAGCTTCTCAAATGATTGGCATTTGAGTAGTTCTTGGAATTCCGTGTTTCATGTTGAATGAGTTGAGTTCTACTATAATGTTTATGACTTTTATTTTTCTTAAGCTTTTAGTTGATCGGTTGTGAAAGTTTGAACTTGAGAGGATGGATAGAAATCCTTGGGGTTACGTTCACAAGTTACATCTGATATCTTGCTGAGCTAATCTGTCTAAATCAAGTTTTGTGAAAAGTTATCGAACTTTTGACTTGCTTTAGTTGACGTCATCAGTCGGCAACGTGTCAGATGGGTGGAATTAATGATGGGCATCATTTTACTTTGAACTGTAAATGCACATGCATGCAGCGCATTTCTCTTCTTTCCATATTCCCGCCTAGTTTTAGAGATGCTACGGAATTTTTTCCAATCTCTGGGCAAATGGGGAAATAATATCCTTGCCCTCTTTTCCATCCCACCTTCTGAATAGGAGAAGTGCTATACATACATGAATATGCTGCTCGCAACTGTCTTTGTATGTGGAATGGGCTTCTGACATTCATACCGGACCTGCTGCGTGTATAGGTTGTATACCTCCATGGATATATTGAGTTGACTATTCAGGATGTTGTGGGATTTAAAGCATTGATAGATGGGAATTGGTGCTGTGCAGTATCACAAGAGTGTCTGAAATTCAAACAAAAAGGAAAAATATGGAATGGTGTTGCGTCTCTGTAGGACATGGTTGCGGGTCAATGCACCCAAAATTTTGAAAATAATTGATGACTAAATCTCCAGTTTATGCGGTTAAAGTTTTCTCTCCCCCCCGAGCCATAAACTCACTGTCACCACTCTTCTCCCCTCTCTCTCATTTTCTCTTTTCTTTCTAAGAACCAAAGTGCTCAAATTAAATCATTTTACGTCCTTTCGGAAAAACAAAGCAGTGCTTAGTTCTTGTTGGAATAAGAATGGCGAAGCAGGCCATGCCACTACTGAGACTTGGAACAAAGAGAAATCTTGGTGTTCTCTAGAAAAAGAAAATTGTTCATTTATCTAAACTTAATTTTTACTGTTTGCTTTTAGTTCTTCAATTGTGTCTGCTAGTGAAGATTAAATTGACGGACCATCTATATTGTGAATTGGGCCAAGAACTTGGCTTTACTTTTACAAGGAAAAGACTCAATAATTGAATTCATATACATATTTTTTAATTTGGTTTGGGGATAGCATTATATTATTCTTAATTGTTGGTGCTTTTCCCTGTCTCAAACACATACATACACATAGTATATATATATATATGCCATACCCTAGTTATGTATAGAAGTTTACTCCCTGAGTGCTTTTGCTCTTTGCTTCATATCCTATATCATGTATCCTTCTTTGCTTGTATTGTAACAAGTCTTTCTGTTCTTTGTTCTGTAGGAGTTTTCATCTTGACCTAATGGAGGAGATCATATGTAGCACTTGAAGTAGGGAATGCATGGATGTAGTTCAACATCTGTTCCAATAGTCAATGCCGAAGTTGATTCTATGGGCAGAGTTGTTGAAGGCGGAGTTGGTATTGCTAAGAGAACTTCTCCGCTGAAAACAGCAATAGAGAAGGTTCAAGCAGAGCTCAGGTAATGATGCTATGCTGCTGGTTTTAGATAGGGTCATGTTTCAACTACATGTCATCCTCTCAAGTTTTATATTTTTGTCATGGCCATGAATGCTTTATGGTAACAGGCAAGAGTATGGTGTTCGGGACGAAAGGAAAAGAGAACTGGAATTTCTTGAGAGAGTATGGAGCTTAACTTGATTACTTTTTCGTACATATATAGAACATTTGTGGGTGATTGATTCCTTTTCCTTTGCAGGGTGGAAACCCCTTAGATTTTAAGCTCGGAAATGGTGCTTCAGTTAGTGTCCAGTCAACTTCAATTACTGATCTACATCCTGATCAGATTGTGACCAGGTATTTCAAATTAGTTCACTTTCAATTTTAATTTATTTAATTGGGTTCATTTTCTGTTTATGTACTTCATTAAAATTTTCTTTTGGCATGCTAGTGAAGCAAAAGGTAGTTTTGCATTTACTGCTTCACCTCATGGAGACTCTGTGGAGAGTAGCGATAGACCTGGGGCAACTCCTTGTGAACCCAATAGCGCTGATAATCTCATGTTATTTGATGCTGAGCAAGAATTTTCTGAAGGTGGTCGGAGTTTCTTGCATCCCAGGAGGAGTACTGTTGTGCCATCTGATCAGTCATTCCACATAGATGGGAACCGCAAAACTCAGGAGCATGGGGATTCAGCTGCTTTTGGACTCCCTAGAAAAGCGTACAAGAGAAGGTACAGGTCCCGACCCAATCGTGATGGAGCTAGGTCAGGTTCAACTGATGTGAATCCAACTCGTGGTTATCATGCCTCTTCTATACCTTCTCGCCATGGCCCCAGGGATGCGCAAGGATTGACATCGGATACAGAAAATCAACATATATCATTGGATCCAAAGCCTGCAAGTCTAATAGATGGTAACCTTCATAAGACTGTCTCAGGAGATGGTCAGCCTGATATGGAGTTGGATAGTTTAAAGTCTGTAGAATCAACCAAGGATCTGATTAAAGGTGTTCCAGATGCTACATTGGATGTTATTGCTCCCAGAAATTCGCACAATGAGCAAGGTAACCAACAATCACTCTCTGGTGCTGCAAAAACTCCTAACCAAATAGATTCTAGTAGGACTGAAGCAATCCAGGCAATAGAAAAGATGAATTCTGTGATTGTTGGGTGTGAGACAAGTGCGACTAACACAGTTGAGAATCAATCTAGTTCCTGTCAGATCAATGGTTTTAGCAGAAATAAAGTAGATGAGAAGACAAATGATGCTCAAACTCGCAGTGCTCCATGCAGCATAAATTTGTTGGGTTCTGAGTCATTTTGCACAAGAACCA
>NC_026153.1:1468414-1476483 GCF_000512975.1 Sesamum indicum
TTGAAATGTGTACTGGAACAATGAATGTTGACTCTAATGGGAACCTAAACAATCCAACTCTACAAGTAGTGGCCTCAGTTATAGAAAGTGATAAATTTGTAAAAGAAAAGAAAGATACTGCTGGAATTGATAGTTCTACTCTTGTCAACAAGGAGACGGCTTCTCAAATCCAACAAGAGAATGGTTTTCGACTCCAACCAGAGGAAGAATCAGATAGAGACAAATATGCTTTTATTAGCGAGGTTAAAAATAAAGAAGTTGAGGGAGTGGAAGTCGGTGGGTCCACTAGATCAGAATCTGGGAGAAAATCTATGGATCCTTTGGTTGAAAATACTGGATCACAGATTGAAACATCTTATGATGTTAGGCGTCAGGATTCTATCGATGTCTCAGGTTCAGGTCTCCATGACTCTCGATTCTTGCCTAGGGTTTCTAATGTTTCCATTGAAGCACAAACTTCATCTGGGCCAGACTCATTTGCAAGCAAAATTGATGAAGATTCAGTCTTAAAAGAAGCACAGATAATAGAGGTTACACTTATGAATTTGTCTTTAATTTGTGTCATCTGTTTGTGCTTGAAGAATATTATATGTAATATGTTATTGGGCCAAAAGATCTAATGTAATTAGTGAATAGGCAAAGCGAAAGAGGATTGCGGCATTATCCATTATGACTAATCCGACGGAGATTCGCTGGAAATTTCATTGGGATTATGTGCTTGAAGAAATGGCATGGTTGGCAAATGATTTTGCACAGGTTTGCCCTTCATAAATTCTTAAGAATCTTTTGTTTCATACAATATATTCTTTTGGAGTTATCGTGAAAGCCTTCTGTGTTACATCTTGTCATCTAGGAGCGTATTTGGAAAATAGCTGCTGCATCTCAAATATCTTTTCGGGTTGCTGTTACTTGTCGGTTGAGAAAACAAGAAAAAGGTTCTGGCATGGTTGCAAAGGCCGTTGCTCATACCTTGGCTAAAGCTGTCATGGAGTTTTGGCATGCTGTGGTACAAATTTACGTACAACTCTTTCCTTTAAATGTTTTTCTGCCTCTGGTTCTGTTATCCTGTTGGTTCTCCTTCAAGTTTGTTTCTAGATTTTGATGTTGAATTGCGGCTTGGACTGTTCTATAGCATATCTTTCTGAATTCTTCAGCTGATGTTAGGAACACACCCCATCCCATCTTTACATGTCTATTTTGACTCGACAGGGAGTTTAAGATTAGAGTTGGCATTATGAAAAGTTTTAAGATATGGTGCTTTATTTCCCTTAAGAGTAGTGTTTGGGTGATAATGATGTTGCATCATTACTCTTGGTGACAGGGTGCTTTGAGAAAAATATTACAGTTTAGGAGATGTAGCCGTATCTTTTTTACGACCTGAAAACTAAGTAGGAGTGATAAATTCGGGATTAGAAATGTTGATGCACTGCATATGAAGAATTGTCAACATGATTCAATTTGTGTGAACTGCTGTGCGATAAACCTAACATTGATGGATTATTCAAAATTACAAGACTAATGAACCAATGTGTGGTTTCAAATTTCAAGGTCTTCTTATTTTCCGTTATATTTTGTTTGAAGATATGTGTTATGTTTCTACGGCCTTCAGAGAAATTACTGGAATGTTTCACAATATTTTAGTACCTTAATTTTTATTGTTTTGTTCTCCCTATGGAGTACTGTTATTAGCCATTTTCTGCTATAGTTTGGACGTGGGCAACATAGACCGGTGAATGTATTGTCTAAATTTTGGTTTACTAATTTTGGCATTTGGAGCTCGTGAGAGTTAGAATTGTTGGCTGAGTTAACCTAGTTTCGACTTTTCTTGTTGGGGCTTTTATGTGAGTGTCATCTTCCCTTTTGTGCTTGGTTGGTTTTGGATGAGTCACTAAAGCTGTCATTAATATCTGTCCCTCATTGTTCATGTAATTCAGGTGATTGTATAGTGTAATTAGTTGCGCTAACCCCCTTTTTTTAATAGCTTTTCTTAACTTCCTCAATAAGACTTCAGCTTTGAGTTTGTATGTTTTCTGGCATCAGTAAACTGGTGCGCTTTGTTGCCAAACCCCTTCCTTTCGGCACAGATGGCTTTATAAAAGATAGAATAAATGCAATGAAATAAATATATCCTCATTTAGTGGCTTTTGCAGGATACAGGCAAAGAATTGGAGCAGCAACGTCAAAAGAATGGGGCACTTTCTGTTCAGGCTTATGCTGTCAGATTTCTGAAACATAATAAACACAATGTTACTCATGACCAAGCTGATGTGCCATTAACACCAGATAGGATCTCCGACTCAGGAATTGTGGACCAGTCATACTCATGGGAGGATAATTTGACAGAAGTATGCCATCATCTTTGTCTTCCCAGATGATTCAGCAAATCTTGCTTCATCTATGCATAATATGGATACATGATATATATTTTCAGATTGATGCTATGGACTTGCCTGGTTTACTTACCTATTAGATTGTGCCATTATCCTTCAGGAGAACCTCTTCTACAGAGTCCCCACTGGAGCTATGGAGACCTATAGAAAGTCAATTGAATCTCTTGTAGCTCAGTGTGAGGTAAATATGTTGCTTAACCTGCGTGAACCATATCTTACCCATATTTTCTTGCTTTCTCATGTTCTGCGCCTTTTTATTTTCTTTTATCATAAGTAGTGTATCAAATACATTCTTAAATAAGAAAATATGTTGTTATTGGGGCCACAAAGACTGTGAAATGCTCATGGATCGATAAGAAAGCCAATCCAGTAGCATGATGGATCTTCATGATATTTGAAGTTTGTACACCACTTATTCTGTCTATAGTTTGTCTTGAGCATTAATTTGTAAATTACAGGGGACTATAAAAATTAAGGTAACTGATCAGTATCTCTTAATTTATGTTCATTTATCAAACAAGTTTAAGATTTATTGATTTTTTATTCCAGTGAAAAGTTGAGTGGTCTTAGTCTACGGTATTTTCAAGGTGGATGAATGGTCTGAATGGACCTTGTATATCCATTTTGTCTCAAAGACTTTTTCCTAGTGAATCAGGCGATCATATCAAATATTTGTTAAAAGGACTTATCAAAACTAAAAAGAATTTTAATTATTTACGTAAAGGAAGTAGCTGTTCTACATGTGTCCTTGGAGCTGAAAAGGTCTGTGTTTTCCCTTGAAGAAACTATTATCCAATTTGTATCTTCATTTTAGCAGTGATAAGGACTTTTGCTTCCGCTACTTTCAGTATAAATATATAGGAGTGGAGTAGGTAATTTGAAGTCCATGCCTTGAACTGGGAATTTTTGGTGAAATTCTTGAAATCAGTGTATGTGGAGCATTTTTTCCCCCTACCTATCTTTCAAACTTAAAAATATATTTTCTTGCTACTGCATAAATAAGATGAAGAATGATTGAAAACATCCAGAATTTGGGAAAGAAAATAGGAAAAAGATTACGGAACTAGAAGTTCTTGGCTTGCTTGAGCTTTTTCATGTGATCTATTATTGATAAGTAAATGTTACTCAAATATTAGTTTTTTTCTTCTTTAACAGTTGGTGTCTGAGCTTTCTTCTATTCATTCTGTTAAATTATTCAAATTCTTTCCTCAGAGAAATGGAGTCACTGTGCAAGAGGAAGTGGAGACATCTGCATGTGATGCTGCAGCAGGTAAATCTGATACAGGATCTGCTTATTTTTTCTGATTTATTGTTTTCTGACTAGGTTGCTTTCGCTTGAGACTTAGAATCCCAAGATAATGCATTTGACGAGGATGAGGGGGAAACAAGCACATATAACATGTCAGTGGTCTTTGAAGGTAGCAAGTCTTCGAGATATGGCGAAAAGAAGCGAAAACACTTGACACATGCATATGGTGCAAGGTTGTATGAGATGGGCTCCAATTTGTTGCCAATGCACTGTGCTGAAAATAAAGTAGTGACCCAACAATCTGCTTTATTGGCAAAGCGGCCAGGAGGAAGTCTTAATGTGTCAATTCCAACAAAACGTGTGCGAACTGCTTCCAGGAGAGTTATTGGACCATTTAATGCAGGAGCATCTGGATTTCAGCTGCCAAATAAAACAGATGCTTCAAGTGGTGATACCAATTCGTTTCAGGATGACCAGAGTACTCTACGTGGTGGGTTGATTGTTCCAAATAGTTTGGAAGTTGAATCTGCTGCAGATTTTGAAAGGCAACTACCATTTGAGTCTGCAGAGGTATCAACAAAACCCAAGAAGAAGAAGAAAGCAAAGCATCTGGTATCTATAGCATATATTATCAAGTATGTTTGTCGTCATTGTAGTCAACTCATCAAATTGACTGTTCCTTCTATATTACTGGACAGAATGCTGAACAGAGATGGCAGGTTGATTCCAGCTTTCAAAATGAGCAGGTGAATATTTCATGTCAATGAATTCAGCTATTTTTTTAACATAGAACATTCTGAATGGACTGCTGATGCACATAAGCTTAGCATGATTGGTTGTTGTAGTCTGTTTTGTGTGTTTTGTAAAGTATTGCTCCAACCATCAAGAACCATTAAAAACTTACACTCCAGTGCTTTCTGAAGAATGGAGCTATTAGGACTGAGCAGTCCAAGGGGACTTCTTCTAATTAACTTCCATTACATGTTCTGTACATCTTATATTTAATAAATGCCGAGGAAATATTCTTATGTTTTTATGTTCTCATTTGGTCAATGAGAGGTTTACTTTGTTGGGTTTCAAAGTTTTAGTTGTCTATTTACTCTACTTTGCAGTTTCCAAGGGATCATTTGAAAAAGAGGTCGGACAGTCATCAACTTGAGTATAATGGAACCAGTGGTAAAGCATGTTCTCCTTTAAGCCAGTGGTGGTATAGAATGGTAAATGCATTCTTTATAGCTGCTTATATATTTACATCTCTCTTGTGAAGGTTTATTGGGTCAGCCCATGATAAAGAAGCCGAAGATTATGAGGCAATCGCAGGATAACTCTTTTGACAATATGCCACCAAGTGGTGGGTCTGTTCCTTCTCCAGTAGCCTCCCAAATAAGTAACATGTCCAATCCAAATAAATTTATAAAAATGCTTGGTGGCCGGGATAGGGGTAGGAAAGCTAAAGCGGTAAAGGTATTTATACAGATTGCCATTAATTTTCTGCCCCCTTCAGCCTTTTCACTTGTTGATACTATATGCTAATGGTACAAACTCTGAGGTTGAGCGTTTTGATTTCTTTCAGATGCCTTCTGGGCACCCAGGTTCAGGAAGTCCATGGTCACTCTTTGAGGATCAGGTTGATTTATTCATAGTGCATAATATGCATATTTATCATACAGATAAATTTGTCTTCTGGAGTATGAGATATGGTTGTTTCATCATACTTTTTGTGGTACGCACATACGAATAAATTGTTGTTCGACATTGTTAGGCACTTGTTGTCCTGGCACATGACCTCGGGCCCAACTGGGAACTTGTAAGTGATGCTATCAACAGTACTTTGCATTTCAAGGTAGGATTGTACAAATTTTCTTGTTTTTAAGAGTGTTTTAGTAAAGATCCAGTTGCTCACATTATTTGTTTTATGTAATTAGTGCATATTCCGCAAAGCTAAAGAATGCAAGGAGCGTCATAACTTTTTGATGGATAGAACTTCTGGTGATGGGGCGGATAGTGCTGAAGATTCTGGATCTTCACAGCCTTACCCTTCTACTTTACCTGGGATTCCCAAGGTAAAATTCCATGTGCTTCTTGTTTGCTTGAGTAATCAATTTATCATTTTACAATCGAACCATTTGTTTGCAATATAGCAGCCTCTACGCAAGCCTTATTTTCTTATCATCAGTATGATGTGTTTCTCTGTTGATAATGATTTTGCATGTCGTACAGGGGAGTGCCAGACAGTTGTTTCAACGTTTACAGGGGCCAATGGAAGAAGATATACTCAAATCCCATTTTGAGAAGATAATAATGATTGGACAGAAACAACATCATTGTAAGACTCAGGTATTGAGTTTGAATAGGATGTATTATTGCCGCATCTCTTGCAGTCTGAATATGCTTGAGCATTTTTATTGCGTGCTCACACTTGTCTTTCTGTAAGTTTTCTATTTTGATAATAGAAATTGAGATTCTTGTGTGAAGTTGGACCATGTGATCTACTCCATCTCTGAACTTCTAGCTGAATTTAAATACTTTTATTACACACCTGTTAGTTTTAAAACGATGCTGCTCCTGTACCCTTTTTTCTGCTACCATCGCCTTTTTGGCATATTGCTTCATGATGGCTCGTAGGACATATGGATCTCTAACTTATTGGTCCAAGTATAAATATCTCAGTATAAAAACTATGTACTTTTCCTGAGTGGCTCTCTTTGTTTAGAGGTTGATTGTGATGGGATCGTGCATTTTGTCGAAGTGTGACTTAATTTTGCAGACTATGTTTTAGTATTGGTTCAAGTTTTATATATTAAAGCAGGGATTTTTGCATGTTTCTTTGTCTGGATGGTTCTCTACTTTGATTTTACATTGTGTTTTGGGTCATACATTTTATGTGATGTTTGAATCAATCATCAAGACTAAGGTAGGGCAAGCATGTATTGATCATGTGATCTTTGGAGTTAATTGATTCTGGTTTTACAATTGAACTCATTTACAGACACCCCTGAGCTCAATTCTAGCCTAATATGGTTATCTCATAATTGCTTAAAGTCATTTTTGGATTCTTTTATTGTATTATGCATTATCATGCCTGCTTTCATGGTTAAACAATACCTGCTTCACTTTTCTGATTTCTTCATTGTGCTGTTGTACGAATATCTATTCCTCTCAACTCATAGAAATCCTAATCATTTGTCTGGATTAGTAAAACTTAGTGGATGTAAAGCATGAAAGCCATCAGTTCGCTACATTTTTTGTGTAATGTCCTCAATATATTATGATTATGATTTTAATTTATTAACATGATTTCTTCTAAGAATGATAACCAGGATCCCAGACAACTCCAGCAACCTCACAGCTCTCATACAACTGCCTTTTCCCAACTTTGTCCAAATAACCTGAATGGAGGACCAATTTTAACGTAAGATATGCAATTGATTTGGTCATGCATTTCTGTTGGGATTTTTTTACTGTTGAAATTGTGCAAATTGTGTGCTGAAACTGGATTTTTCTGTGCTTTACTGATTATGACTGTCGTCTTGTCCTTTTTCTGCCACTTGAAACTTTTTTGAAGGCCTCTGGACTTGTGTGACGCCGCCATTTCTGGCCCTGATATGCTTTCTCTTGGATACCAAGGGCCACATTCTGGTGTGTTGGCTATTCCAAATCAGGGTACATTCACCCCAATGTTTCCTGCATCTGGTGCCAGTTCTGTATTGCAAGGATCCCCAAATATGATGATTGGCAGTAATCTTTCATCTTCACCTGGCCCTCTCAATTCATCTGCCAGGTAATGAGCTCTTAAGGACACAAAGTTTTATGTTGATTATGTCCGGGTTGGTTTTTGATAAGGCGCATTTGTTTTTAATTGTTTTCCAGTAAGGATGCTAGATATGTGGTTCCCAGGTCTGGATCTGTATCAGCTGATGAACAGCAGAGGATCCAGCCATATAACCAAATGATACCCGGTAGAAACATACCACAACCCAATATCTCTCGTCCTGGAGCTCTTCCAGGAACTGATCGTGGAGTTCGTATTCTTCCTGGTGGCAATGGCATGGGAATGATGCCCAGTGTTAACAGAGGCATGCCAATGCCCAGACCCGGTCTCCAAGGAATTCCTTCATCTTCTATGGTGAACTCTGGAAGTATGGTTTCCCCTGGTATGTCATCGGCAAATATGCACGCCGGAGTAAGTGCTGGTCAGGGAAGCTCGATGTTGAGACCTCGTGAAGCTTTGCACATGATGCGGGTAAGCCATTTATGATTCTACTCATCCCTCTATGATCCTGTTGCTTCTGGTAATTTTCTTGATCGTCAGGGCATGCTGAATGTATAACTGGGAAAGGAACTTGAAGAATAGAAACACTTCCGTAATTTGTATTTACACCTTAATTAGACAAGTAAATACTGAATACTTTTTCTTCCAGCATGTGCTA
>NC_026153.1:1476493-1477470 GCF_000512975.1 Sesamum indicum
CCTCTGCGAGTATTTTATATTGGCATTTTGGAGTTGATATTTTGATAATTGATCAAAAGTGTTGCAAAGATAGGATAATGCTCTTATCCTGGACTGTAACTGCTCGGTGCTTTAGTAATCTAAACTTGAAACTTCAAATAGTAGATAAGAAATTATAGAATGTACCAGTGTTGTCTCTAAATAAGATGGCGGTGGAGATGCTTGCTGATAAACAGTTTGGTGGTCTTTCTTGACATGGATTCTGATGGGAGGGAGGAGCCACTTTTGATTTTGGATCAAACTCTTTTTTCTGCTTGTGCTGTCAGTTTTTTCCATATTAAGTTGTTATAGTTGCTTAGACTGTTGCAAGTTCGATTGGACTGGCGAGGTGGTGTTAGTAAGCATCTATTATCTGGCCATTATTCATTTCTGGTCTTTACATGTACTAGAAAGATTTGTTTCCTGGTAAATATGGGTTTGATATGAACCTTTTCTGGAGATTGTCGTCTTCCTGCGAGATAATTTTTTTGTTATCAGTGTATTAATATTATTTTCTAGATTGGTATGTCTGTTCTTGGATGATAAACTTCTTCCTTTTTCTTTCCTAGTTAACATTTTTTCTGATGCATTCCCGAGTTTAATTTGTGCATTTGTCCAATCTCTAATGACATACAATTATCTATCTGGTCTTGTAGCCTGGCCCGAGTCAGGATTCACAACGGCAGATGATGGTGGCTGACCTTCAGATGCCTGGAAACAGCCAAGGAATGTCTCAATTTGGTGGGTTAAGTTCCCCTTTTCCTAACCAGTCTGCTTCTCCACCAGTGTCGTCATACCCAGTCCACCATCAGCCCTCCCATCCAATATCACCACAACAGCCACAAGTTCTTAGTCCGCATCACCCACATTTTCAAGGATCGGCGACCCATGGCCCCAGCCCCCAGCAGCAAGCTTATGCAATTCGCTTGGCTAAAGAAAGGCAGTTACAGCAACGGCTT
>NC_026153.1:1477480-1531538 GCF_000512975.1 Sesamum indicum
CAGCCGCAACAACAGTTTGCTGCATCTAATTCTTTGATGCCGCATGTAACGTCACAGCCTCAACTTCCTATCTCATCTGCTATGCAAAATAGTTCACAAGGTAAAGCCCAAACAAGTTCTCCACCGGTGTCACTCTCTCCCTTGACATCGACCCCTTCAATGAATTCAATAACTCAGCATCAGCAGAAACATCAAACAGCGACTCAGGGAGCTGTACGAAATGCACAAGCTGTTGGCAGTGGGTTAGCCACTCAGACAAGCAAGCAACGGCAAAGGCAACAACATCAGTTTTCCCAAGCTAATAGGCAACACCCTCAGCAACGTCAGCAGCTACAAGCTCAACAGCAAGCTAAATTTGCCAAAGGAGTTGGTAGAGGGAACCTGATGATGCATCACAACATCCCAACAGAGTCCTCTGTACTAAATGGGGTTTCAACAAATCCAGGGAATCAGTGTTCAGAGAAAGGAGAGCCAGCCACTCCTTTAGTGCAAAATCAGGGGTTGTATACTGGTTCAGCACTAAATACTGTACTACCAACAAGGCAATATGCTGCTTCACAATCACCCAATCAGTCCTTGCCTCAGCAAAAGATGTATTCTAGCCAAGGTTCCTCGTCTTCGAAACATCTTCAAATGACTTCTCAGTCTGATAGTAGCTGTCAAGGTCAGGTTCCACCGGTTGCTCCTCCTGTTCCATCTACTGGACCTCAGTCTGGGCCATCTGTGACCATTGCTGGGTCAAACCACCTACAAGCACCACCCCACCAAAAGTTGTTGAATCAAAACCAATCAGCACGAGTGGTTCAAAAAAATCGCCAGATTAATTCTGACCAATCAACTAAACCTCAAGGTAGAGATGCTGATGCTGATCATCATCCAACAAGCAGCTCTACTGAGATGGATACAATGACAGCATTACCTCAGACCTGTAACACTGCAACCAATATAGTTCAAAATGTTTCACCGCCCAGTGCTCATAAACGGCATGCTTCAGAACCATTATTGGATTCAAATGCATTAAATTCACCAGCAAATTTGAGTCCATCGGTGTCTATGCCGTCTAACTCGAGTGAGTCTGTGCCTCAAGTGGGCAAAGGGGTTACCCAGAGACCATCTGCCAGCTTACCTACTGGGACTGATGTTAGTGTGCAATGGCAAAAGCAGCATCAGTCACAAGGACAACAGCCTCACTCGCCAGTTCCCGCACTTCAGCAGCACCAGCAGCCGCCAGTACATACTCAGCAGCAGGCACAACTTCTCCAAGCAGGGAATGGCAATTTGTATGGTAGGTCCAATGACCCCAGATAGGAAAGAAAGCTAGCAGATTGCGTCGACAAAGACCGGTCATGCCCATATCGGGTCAACATACCCTTGAGATAGCAGTGTACAGGTTTGCATATCTTGATTAACGCTCGAGTATATTATATTTATTGACTTTCTTTACGTGCTTAAATCCTTCCATATCCAAACACTGTCTATCAGAATGGACATCTCTATCAAGTTTTATCCTTCTGGAAACTCAAGCTACCTAGAAACAGAACAAATGAGAAAAAAGAAAGCTGGGTGTATTTCTAAATTCTCCTGTTTTACATGCTTCCATCTGGTTTTTATCTCGTTATACATTATTATTAGTATATTTGTGTATTATTATTCTGTTTAACCATAAATTGCATTTTGTTTAGATAAGCGCATGATCATAAGGGATTGGAAAGATGATGTGTTGGCTGAAGTTAGGAGATGCCGGGCGGATCAAATTTTTTGAGTCTATTGTACATTAGCATCACTGTAGGGCTTCAGGAAGATAGAGACAGATATAAGGGTAGGTGTACAGGGTCTCATCTCTCCTTTTGGTGCCATTTTCTTTGTGCCCCCAATTATTTTCATGCTCACTTGAGGGGCAATATTTCTTTTCGCCTGCATAGATCAGTCATGTATTATCGCCCATATGTTAAGGGGCTTGTTATCATTGTAATGGCCGAAGGCTGTGGAATTTTTGTGAATATTAGTCCTCTTGTGTATACTCTAGTTGATATTTGTCAAAATAGTGATCGTCCACACTTCCTGAGCCCCTGCAGCTTCTGTACAGTTTGCAACTTTCAGGAACATGACTGATGTAGTTTTGCCTTCATTTAATGCTTCAATCTTGATGCTCTTTGTTTGGAATTTAAGTAAATGGACAATGTGGAATATTTACACGTGAAAATTTATTGGCGACTCGATTAAAAATGGAGGTTTTGAACTCTAATCATTACCGTGTTTGAATTTCTTTTTTTGATAATTATTGCGTTTGGATTGAAGCATCAGAACAGTGAACAGAAATCCTCATAATTCACATGTTGCTAAATCTTTATGTGAGCAACCATAAGCTGCAGATAGTCATACAAGTTTTCATACAATTGGATTTTGACCCCATTTGTGCTTGCACTGCAAACGCAATGTAGATGTCTGTGGAATACTATGGCAACCAGGTTACACATTTCGACGACCATTATATATAAATCAACACCAATTGTAGAACTGGGTAAAATTTGGGTTTATCAATTTAAATAAATACAAACAAAGAAATAAAGCAAGAATTGACTATTGATACCTTTCATGGAAACTTTCAGTTAAATCCTATGCATGGTGAAGTACATTCTCTTCTTTTTGTCCCGAAACGAACATATTGAAAAGAATATGAAACAAGTCATCATATATTACCAACTAATGCGTGTGGCACATTTAAAATTTGTCTCTAAAATTAATGAAGAAGTAGAGCAAAAAATTATTATGTTGAAAATATTTGTTTCAATTGAATAAATAAAAAAATATTAAAAAATTATGAGGAGTGACTGAGAGCAAAATTAGATGAGAAATAGAATGTGTAAGTTGAGAAGAGAGATGAATAAAATACAAATGAAATATATATATCTTTTAAAGAATAGCAAATTAAAAATTTAAACATTGAAAAGGGTGCTCTATAATTCTAAATGAATATAGATTTTAGGGGAGTAAACATTAACTTTGACGAGATACTTTTTTCTTTTTTTTTAATGCAAAATAAAATTAAGTAGTTTTAACTCCGATTACCATTATGGGCTAGAACATAACCCACAAGCCACAATTATTTGAAAGTATAAATACTAAAGATGAAAATATATTTACAAAATCCAACTATTTATTATCAAATTTCAGTTAATGTAATCTGACTGACATCTCTATCGAAGCTGTAAATCAAGATATTTTTACAAGGAAAGTTTAAAAAAAACACTAGTTATAGTTGGGTTGAAACTCTATTTATCTTATACAGTTACTTGCCATTACCATATATACTTCACATCAAATCCAAATTTATTTCCAAAATGCAGAAGAAGTCCTTTTGATTTAGGATTAGGAAACTATCCTTTTATAAATATCAGATCCCTCCCTACAAACTTGTACATACTTAAGAACCAACTCACACGCATACACGCACCCACAGCCGGATTGCTTTCAGGTTTTCACGGTAGATAGTAGCAATGGAAAAGATGGATAAAATAAGGTTGTTTGGACTAGATGTTTATGTTCCAAGAAGAGATGATAGTCCTGTTCAACAATCTGATCAAAGAGATGATCAGGTTGTTGCTGCTGATGATAATGATCATGTGGATACAACGCTGAGGTTGGTTGTTGAAGGCCTTGCTCCAAGAAACATGGATCCTGTACGAGTCAATGATCCTGTGCCGTTGCGGTGTTTGTTACCATCAATGGCTGTCGACGACTCCAGTGTGCAGTTTGGAGGCGAGAAACCTGATGAAAAGCCCCCTGAACAAGCTTTATCCTTGAATCTTGGTGTTTCAAGAAGCAACGGCAAAAAGCGAGGAAAAGTGTTGAAAAGAAAGCAGAACAACGTTGCAGCCGATGAAAGGAAAGGAAAATCAGTGAAGAGGAGGCGAAGTGCTGATCAGGAATTAGAACCCGCAATTCCTTTGTTGGAGGAGATTCCACGACTGCTTGAAACAATCCAATTGAGCAACGGGACAAACCCTGTTTTCTTGTACCGAAAAGAGCTCAAAAACTCTGACGTACGGGCCGATCAAAACCGATTGTTCCTGACTAAATGTGAGAAGCTGATGGAGTTCTTGACGGAGGAGGAGAGGAATATTGTGAATGGCCGGAAAGAAGGGGTTGAGGTATTGGCAGTTGATTCACATGAGCGGGAGTTCTACAAGCTGCACTTGGCAAAATGGCCAAGCTTGATGATGACGGTAATCAACTCAGACTGGAAGAAGATGGTTAAAAGGAACAATGCGACCGCAGGAGACTGGGTTGAAATTTGGGGCTATCGACTAAACGGGCAGCTCCATTTTGCTGTCAGCTTCAGGGCATCAGGAGCAGGAGATCAAAGCGATGTTGGTGGAAGCACTAGCAATCAAGGCAGTGGCACATCCGCATCTTAGAGAGGGTCGATCGAGTTTATCTTCTCTACTTTATTTCTGCTGTTGGAATCTGATGATCAACATTTTTTTATTCTACGCTGATTAATGGAGGAAGGTTTTTAAGAATCAGGAGTCAGTACAGTACCTCTTTTTTAAGAGTCAGAGTCAGTTCAACTTTGATAGGAACATTATTTTTTTTTTATTTTTGTTTACAATTTGTGTAGAAGATCAGTGTAACAGTAATTTGAGTTGAGGTTGAAGTAGTTCATGATTATGAATATATTTCTTTCATTCTAATTTGTTATGTTTTGTGAAGAGAAAGTTTGCATTTAGTTTTGGTTAACCCTCTTAAATTTCAAAATTATATCTAAATTCTTTGGGAAATCGAAAATCCAACTGAAATTTGTGGGGAATTCTTTTTAATGGTTGGATGACTGATTAGACAAATCTCTGCACTTAAGACCGGATAGGGGTCCAACTTATTAGTTTTATTTCTTTCATACATTCATATTTTTGGTATATACTATATACATAACTAATTTATATATGAATTATGATGTACAATGTTGGGTTTTTTATTTTTTTTTTGGGTAAAGTCTATATTGTTTTCAATTTTTTTAAAGAATGTTTTTAATATTATTATTAATTTGGTATAATTGTGGTGCATGAAAATGGTATTGGTTTATATTTAACATTCAATATTTATAAAAAAATGTGTTTCTATCTAAGTATTTATGGTAGCCACATAAACATTACGTACCTCATTAATAACTTATAAGGAAAAATGACTTATCTTTTCCATCTCCTATTTGTTCCCATCTCACGTATATAATAATAGGTTTACAACCACTTAAGTTTCAAAATATTTTTTATTACATCTATTCTCTTTTGACTATAGATATATGTGTGTACATGCCGATGCTTCAAAATTTACCGTCAGTAAAATATAAAAATACGTCAGTGAGGATAAAATTGGAAATTTACTCTGCTAGTAAGGATGTAACCGTAAACAAAGCATTTTTTAAAAAGTATAAATACAAGTTGGAGGGGAAATTGAACTTTTCTATAAAGGGTCCAGATAAAAGAATAATTGATAATTATCCCATTTATAGATGAAAAAAGCTGCCTTTTTTGTGTCATGAAATATTGGACATGGTTTTCTCCTAGAAATCAAACTGCTAATATTTGCCCAAAATAGCAGCATGAATGTCATGATGCCTTGTGGAGCAATGGCTGTTGCAAGAGAGAAAAACATCTTTTTCCCCACCTCAACTTTTTTTCACTTTAACCATTTCATGTTTTGTTTCTTCTTCCTCTTCTTTTCAATCATGAGCAAAACCTAAGTTGGTTACACATTCAAGTAAACACAGACAAAATAAAACCATTCCATAGATGTGGAAACAGCAACCATAAAACATTCATTACATGAGCAGAAGTGAATCTTAAATTTGCAAAGAATTCGAGGGGCAGTTACCAACCATGATCACCAATTCAACATCTTAAAGGTGAGTTTATACTGCAAGTATCAATCACCAGTACCTAAGTTTTTCCTCAACGTAGGTCAAGAAATGCAATTTGTTCCAAAGCTCTAGCAAACTCCAGACAGTGTTATAAACATTAACAACTCCTAATATGTACTACATCCATACTAAGCTTTCTCCAACATAGGTCAATACTGTAATTTGTTCGAAAGCACTAGCGAACTTCCGACAATGTTAAAAACATTAAGAACGTCTCGTATGTACATGCATATGCCAATGCGCGTTTGGTAAATCACAAGAGAAAAACAAACAACCGCACACTGGGAATACGATAAAATTGCTTTCATAGCACTGATGAGCAACCTGACTAAAAAACAGAAACTTTATACACTAATAACTAAGTGAGAAAGCAGAATAGAAACCTTAAAAAGCTACTACAGATACATTGCAGCCTAGTTATTGCATCAATAAACGCCAAGATTATTTCCTAGAAAACATGCACGACCTTCAAGTTTCTTCAGCCATCTTCGCCCTCTTATGAGCTCCAAATGCCCTGCCAATGGTGTCGATAATCTTCCTCTGGCCCTCAAGAATCATCTCCATCCTCTTTTTCTCCATCTCCATCCGATACCTCTCTGTCTCCCGCATCAGCTCAATCTTTTTATTCTCCATTCTCATAAACCTCTCAGCAAAACCTCTAATCTCTGACACCAATTCCATTCCTCCACCACCTTCTTCTCCTTCCTCTTCCACCTCCGCCTGTCCATCCTCTACATCTTCCTCGGAATCATCATCGTCGTCACCATCATCATCATCACTATCATCCCCATCATAGTACTGCTTTCTTTTCCCATTTACTGGATTGCTCAATACTCTAGCAACCCTATTGCTAACATCGCTAAATCCCCTCTCCATAGCCACTCTCTTTGCACTCCTAACCCCACTCTTTACATCACCTCGGACGATATTATTGATACTCTTGGATTTATTCTTGGCTGCAGCTTCCACACCGTAGCCTACACCCCATTCCTCATCGCTGTCATCAGAATCACCACCTCCACCATCGCCTCGACTATTATTAGTATTGTAATAATCAGCTGAACTCGAATACAAACTACCATAACCATGATTCATATTATTGCTATTGTTACTATTACTATTAGCATTATTGGGAGAGGACTTAACTACGGCGATTGGGCGTGCATTCAGGGGCATTGGGCCGCGTTCCATTTGGTCCATGAGCTCGAAATACTGCCATGAATTGGGATAAGGTTTTTGCAGCTCTGAACGGTATCGTTTCCGGAGTTTCTCTATTTTGTGGCGGCATTGGGTGGAGGTTTTAGTTGGTTCGTCGAAGCCGCAGCGGGCGGCGACGGTGACGGCGACTTCCTCCCATTGAAAAGCTTTGAGCTGACCTTTTTTGAGGGAGTACCATTTCTCTTGGTAGGCTTGGATTAGAGCTAGGGTTTCTTGGTGTGTCCAGGGCAGCGGTGGAGACTTCTTAGGGGGAGAAAGGGTTTTGGATTCCGGCGCCGGTAGGAGAAGGGTTTCGTGTTTGGGGGAGAAGGACGGAGAGGGGGAGAGAGACTGGGAAGGCGGTGGTGGGGCGGGGAGGGGGATAGGAGGTGTGGGTGGCGGTGGCGGTGGCGGTGGTTGGTGGTGGTGGTTGGGTTGGAGTGTGGGGCTAGGAAGGTGTAAAGTGCGCCGGATTGGGGGTATGGATGAAGGTGTAGGGGACCAAGTTGCCTCCGGTTTCAATTTGATCAATTAGCTGCAGTTTCCGGTTTCAGAATGGATATCGTGCTTATCATGGAGGCTGCCATTGATAGAGTCGCATACACTAATGTTTGCTCAAGTGTTTCAGTTCTATGTGAAGGGATTTAGTAATAATTAATTTGAACAATGTAAATTAGTAGAAAAAGAAAAGGGACCGTATAAACATTAGTATAGTATAGTATAGCAAAATAATTATTTTGTTCAATTCGTATGAACATTGCAACTGTATTTCAAATTGGCTTTAATTAAATTGCATTCTGAAAATTAAGCTAAAGAAAACATTTTCGTTTTGAATTTGATGTAAGATAGCAATAAAGTGTGTCAACCAGTAAACTAAATATTGGTATTTATTTTTGGACATGAACTCATTTATTAAAAACACCGAAACTTTATTTTCTATATATTAAAACTTTTATTAACTATCATTTCAAAAATTGTTCAATACTGAACTCAAGTCGAGAGCATTAACTACAAGGGCTTATTTACTATAAAGTCTGGGCTGGATTCAGTTGTTAGGGTCTGTATTTGATTTGAAGAGACCCAACCCACACAGTACAAATGTAATTGGTTGATTATTTCAGGGCAAATTTGGTAGAATAAGTCCACAAAAGGGGCGAAGAATTGAAGCAAGAAATATTTATCAGTGACTGAACTCTGAAGCATGAAGAAAATGGTCTGTCTTAATCAAATCATACTCTTATTCACTAATTGCCGACTAGTGTCAAGTAGTAAGTAATAACAAGAATGTTGGAATGAGAGACGTGTTGTTCTTTCCTACATGTCTACCTGCATAAATCTTCAACCACCAAGCTATCACTAAAGGTTTCATTTTTTTTATATATTGTTTAGCTGCAAATTGAATACAAATGTCTTTTACAATAAAAGATGGAAAGAAATTCTAAACAATGAAAAAAAATGTAAGAGATATCAATTTCTTTGAACTCGTTTCCTGTATTTGTAATTGTGTATTGATACTTGAAATTGGCAAAATAGTGAAAGCATGTACCAAGCCCCCTAGTTCAAATGAAGTCGTCACAGCACACATCTGGCTCATACCTCCAAGAAAAATGGGGCAGGACCAAAAACCTGGCAAGCTTCTTCAATCAAGAATGAAAAATGTCAAGCACAAGCTCATACATAAATACACAAGCATATATATATATATAGGGAGAGAGAGAGAAAGAGAGAGAGAGAGATGACGCGTATTACCTCAAGACTGTTATCCACTGAATGACTGAATAACACTTCCCTGCTTGTCCAGGTTAGTTGGAAAAACAATCTCAGATGTGGTTGGAAAATGATCGTAAGCAGAATAACAACGTGTTTGAATAGTGAATGTTAGATTCCACAGGGTACTCATTTGAGATTTCACGGCCAACAACTATTAGACCCCTGTCATTGGGAGGGACATCATCAGTATCTCATGTAAACATTTGCTGAATAGAGTTAAAATTGGATAGCAATGATAATGACTAGCAGTGAAGAACAAATAAATCCGCCTTTCAAGAAGTTCAGTCAATAGCCTAATAAGAACTTACCTTTAAGTTTATGCCCTTCAGAGTCTCCATAGATTCACAAAGTTCAACTTGTTTTGATGCTGTTGCAAGCAGTGCCTAACACAATGAATTCAGCTATGTTGGTCAGCAATTAATTCATAGACAAGAGTAAAAGTCTAGGTACCATTTAGTTGAAGATTGAGTTAGAAATTGAGTTACTTTTTTGGTCTTTTGCAGGTCGTGCTCAATAGATTTTATGCGGTTCAAAGATTCAAGCAGTATGTCATCTTTCTCTGGTGGAATCTTTGCAGGCTTTTTCAAAAGTTCAGTTACCAGTTTCTCTAAATGCTGCAACTTCTGACAACAAGGGTGGAGAAGCTCCTCAGTATTGGCTCGTGTATAGTGTTCCTCCTGAGAGTTTGAATTTGGAAAATCGGTTCTTCGATATGCTTCTTTGTTTTCCATCTTAAAAAGTGCTCTCACCAGCCCACCAAGCAAAAAACATATGCATGCAAGTAATCTGAATAGTACATCCATCACTCTGGTGGAAATTGGTCCCTTTGGCAGCCTTGGTTCTGTGACAAGCCTAGTCAAATCTGAGATAAGGCTCAAATATAAGAATATTTCAAACAAAACTCCACTTCTTTTCACCTGTTGTAATCCATCCACTCACTGATGACGATATTTCATCCTTCTAGAGATTGATGTCAGTAATTTTCTGGACTGAAACATCTAATTTTGATTTTGTTTCTAGTTTTGCATTTGTCATCCTAAATCCCATGGATACTTGACAGCATACAGTTTCTAATTGATCACTATTTTTTATTTCCAGAGATACAAATATCAATAATTTTCTGAACATGCAAGTGACAAATGTAAATAAAACAACTCTACATGCTTCTGCAAAAAAGAAAATAAGAAGAAAAATCCCCACACAATTTAAATGCGATTCAGGTGGTACCTTGCTGCCATTTATTTGGATGCATGTTCATTTGTATGCTAGAGTGGTGAAAAGGACAATATCAACTGAACAAGAGAAGCCTACTGGCAACTTACTCGATGGACGATGATTCTTCACTCCAGCCCCAGTACAGAGTTTGCTCATCAACACAGTTTCCTGAGTCGGAAAAGTCAGAAAACAGTAAGATTGAGGGCACGTTATATTTATAAAGTCAATCACTTTAATTTAAATAGTGCTGAGTGTATAAAGAATTGATCAGATTGTGCACCCAAATTACACATGCATGGAACATGTACTGCAATTCTATAATTTAAAGGTACACTCAGCCAAAGTAGAAATTCTAGCCCAAACTAACTCGACAAGAATAGAGGAAGCTTTCAGTCTATCTAATGAGGTACAGAATTTTCCTCTCAAGAAGTTTCAGACATGTTGTGCGTCAAAATAGTTCTTTAAATGAATGTTCTCTTCAGTAGCAGATCAGATGGATTTTGACCCAATGGACATAAACATTTCTTTGCACCATGTTTGAATTATAATAAAACTAGGTATCTTTTCTGATTGAGCTTGCACACGTCTCTTTCCAGAAGATGAGCTTGATAAGTCAACACCTTAACCTACTATATTACAGAATAATGTAAATGAAACTTAAATCTGCATTGGAACACCAAAGGACGAGCTAGTTTCATAAAGTGAAAACCAATTCTAGAAAAATGTTATAAACAAAATTTATTGGCTATCATTGTCAGAGTTCAAGTTCACAAAACATATGACCTATATTAGAAATGGAAACACATAAAAGTACAGTTGAACAACCATAATACGAGTAATACAGGGTCAAATATTTGTATTATTACATGTAGTATGTATACAATATGGCCTCAATTCTAATTCTAGTGAAGCTAACCTTGCCTATTGTGGTCTTGAGTTTAAAATCAACCCTCATACTTCCAGTCAAGCTTAGCTTAGTTTAAACTCATATCAAGCATATTCTGAAAATATTTGACAAGCTTGCATGATTTGAGTTGGCTTCAGCTTCTAAACAGGGCAGGTAAAAAGTTTGTCAAGCAACCAGCATCCACCAGCATTTACCCTTTCCCGTGAACAATATTTTCCAGGCACTTGACTCATCTCATAAAACCCACAGAAACTAAAGGATCACCATATACCACATTACCACCAGTAAGAAAATGGAAACTAGGCATCAGAGAGAATCATAATTCACGAAATCATGGGCTCCTGGTGACTTTTTGTTTAATACATTATAATAGAGGTCAAGCATTTTACTCTTCCTGGAAGCCTGGTCATGACTGGTTATTGCGCAATGTGGCTATCCAAGTTCCTTTTCCTTCTTGGGTTACATATCCTCAAATAGTGGATGACTAAACTGGTCAGTGATGTTGAGGAATCTCCACTTTATTCTGGTCATACATTTATGTGATATATAAAGAAATGGGAAGCAAATACAGCTGAGCACCTCAATAGTGCAGGCATGTAATTAGTTAAATCAAAACACATCTTCAGTAAAACTTTCAAAAGGGAAAATGATAACTTAAGCAGTCTTACATTGCCGCAATGTGGTGTTCCTTCCATGGTACTGTGAGCAGAGGATCTTGAACAAGACGTTTGAACAGTTTTACCGATCAAGTCCTGTGCAGTGGAGCAAACTGTTAGTTCAGAGAAATCTCACACATGGCACATCCCGACGGTTCCTAGATTGGTAGTCAACTTCATCAGTCACTAATAGGTGCCATAATATTTTAGTATCAATTTTATGTATGGCATGTATAATCATGAAAGTTGGCATTTAAAAATCTCTTCATGGCATTTTACCTTATAATGAATTAGCTTAATTTCTGCTTCATCATTGGAACAAAAGCTGGTAATCTTTCTTGGATGTAGTGATTCACCATCACGTAACATGTGTACCAGCTGCAAGTATGAGTTGGATAACCCTGATTAAATGCAAAAATAAAGTGGGAAAATAGTGCAGCATCAAGTAAAATTCATTCTCGGATATCATCTTGAGTAAACAAACAGATTTTGCAAATCCAAAATCAGCACCTTCATCAGTTGTGGATCTTTCCAGGGTCCCTTGTCAGATCCAAGACACCCACCTTGATTTGGGCACGAGCATGATCCACCAAGAAAATCAGGCAGTTGACTGTTTAAAAATAAATGTTAAATAGATAACACAATCAAAATCTATAAAAACTTTGCTGTGACGCTTGCTCTAGCAGGAACAAAGATTCCCACCTAGCATCTATGACTTCCAATAGCTTATTCTGGAATTTAGAACCTAAAACCTGCAAAAGAGTAACCTTTCAACAAATTGACACTTTCATTCGTTCGCTGCGATCCACGAAAGTTTTAAAAGATATGGATCCTTTACATGTATCTTAGCTGCGGTTGTGGGATCTAGAAAGCCTTTTAACCCATTCCAGACACACTTGAATCCAGTACCAGCGTTAACTATGAACATATGATGCAATGTCTGAACATGAAGAGAACAATCCCATCAGTGTA
The DNA here is from genome assembly GCF_000512975.1 of Sesamum indicum. Taxonomy (NCBI): domain Eukaryota; kingdom Viridiplantae; phylum Streptophyta; class Magnoliopsida; order Lamiales; family Pedaliaceae; genus Sesamum; species Sesamum indicum. The sequence goes on from NC_026153.1 coordinate 1,490,115, forward strand.
ATGAACCATGAAAAAAATAAAGTCATCCACCCTGTTTCAGGAAATAGAAGCTTAGGCACCTCAGGATAGTTGCTTCCATCTATTCTCTGCATGCGCATTACTAGATCATGTGCTAATTTTCCAAAACTCATCCAGTTCTGCATTTAATTCAAAAGACATGTTTGACATTAACAAAAGAAATAGCACATAATAAATCATTTTAAGGAAACAAATATGAAACATAATATCTAGTTCAGAACAGACCAGGCCTTGTACGTCCAGAATCGTTGTGGTCGAATCAATATGCTGCTTGGCTGCAATTGAACATGCTGGAAACTTCTCTGAGAAAGCTTTTTCAAAACCTTGAATATGATACTTTAAGAACCTTTCCACAGTGGTGACACTCATGAGCTTGCTAGGTTCAACTTTGCCAAGTCTTTCAATGTACACAGGCCGCCCTCCTTTATCTACACCATGGTAACCGTGAGGATAATAGTGCTGAACTTCTTCAGATTCATCATAAAGAAAATCCTGAAGGTAAATTCATAAGCCATTGTCATTGCAGTGGTAAGAATGTCAAACTATTTTTACAGGTATGAATCGCGAGCTGAATATATATGAACCAAGAGAGTATATCATTCTTCAACACTCTAAAGGAAAATGACAACTGAACATACAAAAAGGACAAGAGTAAGAAGCTTGTGGTAACATGTCATAACATGTTTATGACATTTGAAGTGTACTTCCATGAAATTAGAGAACAGAAGAGATCTGTAAAAAAAGTGTGGATTGGGAGCAAAAACATATATTGCGAAGGGTTTGCTGGTGTGGCTAATGTAGAAAGAACAGGAATAATGTAATGGTGTTACATAAACTACAAGAACAGTTATCAAATGAATATAGATCGTAAACAAAAGGTAAGCTAAACAAATGGGCAGATGATGGCCAGTCATGTACCAAGTGATCAATTGCTTAGCGGTCCTCACAGTGAAAATCTGCTGCAGTTATAGCAAGGGAGACTTTAGAATGGCGACTAAGTGATGTCCACAATCATCTCCATCCAGTATGATTTGGTTATCATCTCAACAAATTATTATCATATACATCAAAACCATATCTTCTAAAGAAAATAAAAAGGAGAACGATAGAAGTAATAATAGTTTGAATCTCATCATTTACCTGGATAATAGAGTCTACTCCATTCTCTTTCCTCCAGTTCAACATTTCTGCCCACATGTGCACTGTTTTATCGAGGTCAAACTTCCTAGCTTTCAAGAATCTGCAACACCACCATCCAGTTCGTTATCTGGCAATGTAAAAACTAAAACATGTCTTTTTCTGAATAATTGGAGTTGATTTTGGCTAACAGCTTAGTTGGTTAAGAGAGGTGATTAAGATAATATATAGTTCACAAACTTCGCGAGCAGTCAATTAGTTTCTTTAGTAGTAACCAAGCATCCCATAGATTCGAGAAGCAGATCATCTGAACCACCCTCAGCCACAAATAAAGATTGAAGAATGTTTGGCATCATAGGTAACACTGCAGATAATATTTAGACAGCATAGGAAATCTAATGTGCAGAAAAAAAAAAGGCATTTTTTTGTATGTCTATTGTCTTTGCATATCAAAATACGAAAGCAAAGACAATAATATATATATATATATATGTGTGTGTGTGTGTGTCTGTGTATAGGAATCCTTTGATGTGTCAAGTTTCATATCTTTCAATGGAGTCCAAGAGCCGAAAAGAGAAAAAAGAGAGATTTTCTATACAACCAATTACTAGGAGTAGCTTAGACATTGGCACAACTTGCACTGGTACTAGGTTGAGTTCAGTTGTCAACTTTCCAAAGCTAAGTAACATTACATACTTTTCCAATAGTCGGTAGTTCTTGAAACCTTTGTCAAATAGCAGAATCCACAGTAGCCTAACGAAAAATTAAAGAGTTTAAGAATGGCATATTAGTGATTGTACCATATACTTATTGGCCAAGCAAGTTAGATCTCAACCAGGTGGACATAATAAAACGTACACCTTTTATTACTACTCACAAGATTAGGAAACTTGGAGATAACTTTTCCAGCAGACATAGTTCTGAAAGAAAATACATAATGCAGATAGCATTCCACCTGGAATGTTCTTCACTTCTCTGGAATCCCTTCTTTCAAATGGTTGTTATGATGGTTCTCCTTTTTTCTTTTTTCTTTTTTCTTTTTTCCGAGGAGATGCTCTGGAGGACCTTTCCCAACAAAATCTATATATCACACACACTTAGGCTTAATCATTTTATTAATAGCTGTTCATATTAACTCTAAACAAACTAAAATTTCTAAACCAGTTAATATCATTAACAATATCCATGTTGACAAGTAAAACTTAATTGATTTCAGCAAGTTATCTTCAAGCGAGGCAAATCTAAGAATACTTAATTAATTCCCAAAAAAAAATAAGAGAAAGATGGAGAGCTTTCATCTGGAAAACAGTCCAATACTCTGAAAGAAAATGAAAAAACTTTATGTAGGAATTAGGATCTATTTACAACAGCAAACCAGTAAGTTGAATGCAACAAAATTAGATATCAAAGATAGTATCAAGTCTTCTTAGTTCATACACAAATTACTCCTTTTCCGTGACATAAGAAAACCAAAAAATATGGTATCATTCAATCATAAGCAAGAAAAAAATAAATCAAAAACTTAACAAAACTAACCTGCAACAAAATTAAAATTTCATTTGGAAAAGGAGATGTGCATGAATACCTCAACATATTGTGATAATCATCATGCGGAGCTGGAAGTAGGTCTCTTTCAATCAAAACCTTGCGAAATGCAGTCACAGCCTTCTCTTTCTCCTCATCAAGAAATTCTTCGGCAGAAATTGAGGCAAATTGGCAAGGCAGCACCTGCTTACTGGGTTTCTTTGGATCACGTGTGCTGCTTGTTGGACCATTCATTGCCTTTCTCCTCAAAGATCTTGTCCTACGTTTTCTCTTCTCATCCTCTGGAACGATATCATGATCAGATATTTTCCCCTTTTCATCTTCGTGATCCATAACTATTTCTGATGATTGCAAAAATAAAACTATTGATAAGATAAATGAATCAAACAAATAGAACATTGCAAAAATATTTTACAAGGCTTAACTCAAAAATACCTGGCATTGATCTTCTAGTGTTGAGAACTCAATCGGCAAACACTCTGCACCAGTGAAGAAATTGAACCTTATGAATTCCGGAATTTGGTAATAAGAAAGAAAAGAATGCTATTACAACCCATATTTTGTTAATCCAATAGCGCAACATTATCTCGGGGAAAAGATTTTGTAAACCTTCAAGATTCAGGGTTCAGATGCATTCTCCATTGAACCGATCAAATAAGCTTTACACAAAATCTTGCAAAAGCTTTCTAAAAGGAAATTCACTACATTCTTGACGCTTTCGTAAAGCAAATCAAATCTCCCACATTCATGAGGCAAATCAAAAGAAACGAAAAAGAAAGGTGAGAATCACCATCAACATACAATGACATCATATCCAATTTTACAAATACTATATACCTCCCACAAATATCAGCACCCAAATTCCCGCAATGTTCAACGACGATCACTGCTCTCCCCTCCCCCCCACGCCGATGTGTACGATATTTACATACTCATGTACATAACATGTCCACAATTACGCACAAATGTAAAGCACGGGTAGAGCGCGGCGGACGGGGATTAGCAACCAATATCGCTTTCAGATCACTCCGCCTGTTTCACTTCCTAGAAACACAATCCTCGTGAAAGCGTCGATTGAAGTACTGTTTCATAAATATATACAAATATATTCATTCCCTAATTATACATACAAATACATATATACATATATATATATATATATATATAGAGAGAGAGAGAGAGAGATTCTATGGGTGGGGTATAATTCTGGTTGGGAGAGAGAGAGAGAGAGAGGAACCGTGTGGCTTTCAAATGGTCGTAATAATATCGTAGTAACGTACAAGGAGCAGGGGCGGGGGGAAGGAGGTCCGTGACGACGCTTTATCACGGCGGCGTTTATGGAGATCTTTTAAGAGAATAAGAATTTAACGTCGCCGTCAGTAAGCACGGAAAAGTTGAATAGTGTTTTTTATCATAACGTACAGAAGAATTGCCCTAAACAAATCATTACTATATTTATTATATATTCTCTTTTTCTAATAAAAAAGGGAAATATAAAGTTTGACATAGTAAATTTTAAATTGGGATTTTTGGTGGGTGATAACAACTTGTTATCTACTTTTTTTTTAATTTAGTCATAATGTGGAAGTGATGTCATTGAATGTTTATTTGATTGATTGGCTATGGAATAATATATTTACTTTAAATTTTGAAAGATACTTAATGTATATTAATAAATCACAATATAATAATGTGTATTGTTATTTTTATTTATATGGAGTGATAACTATCCATAATGTAATTATTACAGATGCATTTTCAAGTACCAACACTAGTTGGGTAGTCACTAAGTGAATGATATTAAAATATGTCAGTAAATTTGATGATAATAATATCTTTAACTTGATTGATTAATTTGAAGGTGGTCCAAAAAATCATTCTAAATTTATTTTTTTGACTATAAAACTTATCACTAATTATTACATGTGTGTGGATTTAGGTGATAAGACAAAGGTCAAACCATATATAATTGGGGATGATATTTTGTAATATGAGAGTGGGCAAACATACCAACAACAAAAAAGAAAAAGATTGTAGAAGCATAACATTATGGGGATTAGGATATAATTGAAGTGGGAAATTTGTTGTCTAGCATTGGCAATTTGGCATTGCGCGAAACATGCGCCTCAAAGTGAGGTACAATACACGAAGCAACCATTTGTTCTTGGAATCTTCCATTCCTTGTCTCAATCCAATCAATAATTATTTGCAAACTAAACGGAGATAAATGTGATTTTCAATGTATAAAAATAATCACTTAAGAGGTAATATAAAGATATTGAAAGTTGTGGATAGTTGAAATATTTATTTCCGTTAAGTAAATATGAATTTGTATAAAGGATTGAAATTGAAGTTTCTAAAACATATGGTGGTACGTTTGTAATAATTCCACAAATGTTGGACTCAATGCGAAATATTACTGCACAAGTAAACTCAAACGACTAAAACCCGAATATCCCCCCCACTCCCACTCCATTCGCTCCGCCCAACCACTTGCCCCATCTCCCCTGGATTTGGGCCCCACCCACCTCTTCTGCTCTTCTAAACTTCCACCGCTAGACTAGAGTGGACCACCCAAACTGTAATCACACTCCCATTCATGGCGCTTCTCTCTAATGGGCTCTCGATTCTCGCTATCCCCCCGCCGTCTCGCCCCTCCAACCACCGCCACCTGCATTTCACCACTTCCGTTTTCCCTGCTAGACCTTTCTCCGGAAATGCCAAACTTTTATTCAAATCATCCAACTCCCGGTATGGCTTTTCCTTCTCATGTGAGAGACTATGTTTTGTTTTCCTCTTCCGCGTGATTTGTTTATCTTTCTCTGTGCAAATCTCTGTCATTCCTAGTCTTACTGCTGCCTCTAAGTCATCATAATGCGAAATACTATAAACTTTTTGCTACTTTTAGTAATTTCTTTTTTTTAATGTGTTGGTATTTGGATGGTGGGGGATATTTATCATGCTTGAATGGTGGGATGGAGATTTTAGTATGTTTAAGAGAAACTTTAATGTTCATATATTTACATCGTCTGTGGTATGAAATATCGAGGAATTGAATTAGTAGAAACTGCCTTCTGCTCGCAACTCTAGCTGTATGTATGCAACTTGCCTGAAATTTAGGAAATAAAATATATTTACGTGGAGGAAATGGGTGAAATTGAATATAGTAACAGCATTAGTGATGCTTCCAAGTTCCAATCAATCCGGCATTCTGGTTGATGCAAGGCATCTGATACAGTGACACCCTCCTGCAATCCTTCTTCTCGCTACCGAGCAGCTGCCATGAATTTCGGCTGAAACATATCCTTTTATGGTCGCTGCATCATAAGTTGGAGGATGTTTTCAAAGAATCTCATCTCCCCCTTATCAGCATGGCAGTCTTCTGGTTTCCAAAAAGAGGTTTCTGTTAATTCCTCTCACCAACCAGAAAGTTGGTCAATTTACTCATGTCTTCAGCCAATAGTTTTTCAAGTTGTTACTGTTCGATCACATTTGTTACCAATACAATAATTCATGGTAGGTGAAGCAGGAGTTCTGTTCAGATCCTTTTTAATTGCAGTAACAGTGCTATAATGGAGGTAAAATTGGATTTAATTGTGAAGTTGTCATGTTTTCAGAATTACTTTTAGGAATACATTGGAATAAAATGGCTGAAACAAGAACGCGTAGAAGTGCATCATGGAGGGTCTGAACTTAATTTGTGAAAAGAAATGGCTACTGAATGTGTTCACTTGGAGTACTGTATTAGTGCCTTGACATCTAATAGTCACCAGGCAGCAGTCATTCTTTGCATTCAAAAAATATAACTATATTTTGCTGTTCAATGCACAATGTTTGTTTGTTGATCCCACCAAATAGACAAGAAGTAGTCAATTTTGGTTGATAGATTTCTCAGTTACAACAGAACTAGTTGTGCAAGCCGCAAGGTCATTGGTTTTTCTAATATTTCAGAGTCCATGATGAAATATGTCGTCTTGATCATGGATTTCAATTGTTTGGCTTACAATTAATCACCACAAATCACCCATTTTGGTGCTTTTATTATCCCAGGTTCATGTTGTCGCCAAAAGGTTCTTCTTTTTATTATTCCTTGCCAATGCAGGATCAAAAGCTTTCCGCAGGATGGTGTACAGAGCTCTGACAATGTCAAACCAGAAGTTATGCCAGAGGATCAAAATACAGCTTCTGATATTGCTATAGGAAGTTTAGAAAACAAAACTGCTGATAGTGAAAGTGCATTTCTGTCAAAATTAGGAATACTTCTGGGAATAGCTGCTGCGATTACATTGGTATCAGTTGGTATAAAGTCACCAAGTCAGGGGACATCACATGGAATTCAATTTTTGCTAGATGGCTCGTCCTCTTCCACTTTGGCTGCGCCTACTGGTGCTTTTAGCTTCCGGGCTTTTGGATATAGAGTTGTGCTTCCTGAATATGCCCCTGGGTATGCTTCTATATGGTGCTGCTCCCACTTTTTTCATACTTTTCATGTTGCACCTTGAGCTTTAGACAGTTTACATATGATATATTTAGCTCTTGATTCTTTTTAAGCATTATATCTTCTCTTTCATTCTATGACCTCTTACAGTCCATTTCATAAACAAAAGTAACCATCCATCCATCATTAAGTTTCTACCTCACTGAGAAAATATTTTAAAGCTTCAGTCCCTTCCTGGTTACAGATGGATATACTTTTGGCTGTTGATGGCTGCAGGATGTGGACTTTTTATTAGTGAAGAGGCTTTGAATATATGGGTCTGTCCTTTCTGTTGGTATCTCAGTTTCATACACTTCTATGCTCTTGCATCTCTGTATTTATTTCAGTCTTCTTCCATTTTATCAGGTCATTTAAAATAATGTAGGTTGGCATCTCCTTGGCACGATTACTTTCTATGGACGGGACATGGCAATCTTTAGTTGATTCATTTTCAAGAAATGCTCCATACATGATTTCCACTGTTGTGTGGGTGTACTGGTTAGTGTTTTGTTTATTTGTTTGTTTTTGCTGTTACTTAATTGGCTTATATGTTCCATGCTACCTTGTTCAATCTGTTTGACCTTATCTTTTCTACCAGAACATCTTTTTAGAAAAATATTATTAAGATTCGTATTCTTTACTCACCATCATGCCACCCTGAAGTTTATGCATTTTTAACATCTTTAATTTGTACCTATTCCAGCTTACATGATGTGTACATTTTTCAGGGGAGTTTGTATCAGTGATATGATACCATTTTACCTTGGGAAGTTTTTCAAACAATCTGGGGCATCTAATGATATTTGGTCAAAGGTTTGTACAGAAAAAAATAAGTTACAGCACAAACTATTCTCTGTCTGTGATATGACTGTTCATGAACTGTAGTTAGGGGTTGGCAAAGAAAAAGCTATGGACATTACACGCACTGTGCAAAGATATGGAAATCTTATTGGTTTCGGTGAGTTCAACTGAACTGTTAATTCCTGCATGTTCTCTTGGACCACTATTGATGTAGATAAAGTACTTCCAGTTTTTATCCTTGTATGCCTGAAAATCTAGCAATAATATCTAATTGCCAAAAAGTGGATCAGTATTGTTTTGCTCGTTACTACTTTTCTTAATCAAAACTTTCTTTTATTTCCTTTCCTGATGCAGCCTGCAAGGTTCACGCTGACTGATTCTATATCACATTCTTTTATGCAAGTCATCTTCGTTCTTGTAATTCTCATGTTTTATTTGCTATTCATGCATGCAGTGGAACGATTTTCTCTTGGAGTAAGAAATCCTACTGCTTTTCTTGCTGGGGCAATGGTCAGTCATCATATCCACATAAATAATTGCTCTCTCATTTCTCCTGTTTAAAGTTCTCCAACCCACTTCTGCTGCATTTTGAGTTCTTGCTCTCTGGTTTACATGAATGTATTTACAGTTAACTTGTGTAATTAGTTGAATGCAGCCTTTCCTTTTCTTCTCTTCCGAATCCTCATGAAACATGTCTATATAGCAAGGCAAATCTAGCCTTCACTCAAGAACTTATTCCTTTCCCTCAATCTGATCACAGAACATATCACCAGAGTGTTTCTTTGCTGGTGTATGCTGTGGAGGACTGGTCACTCTACCATTACAGGTATTGTAAACTTTGCTTGATAACACACCATCTCTCTCTTGACCCTTGATCAGACTAGTTAAATAGGTGCATGCTCTTGAGTCTAATGGACTAGGTCAATGAAAAAATTGGCTACTATCGCTTATCACCACTAAGCCATCTATTCTCATTTCTACTTCTTTCTTTACACCCAAAACATGGTCTTCCCAATATATTGCTGCTATCAATACTTGAATGTTGCATTTAGTGGAAGCTATTACCATTTTTATCTATGTTTATATTTTATTTTTCCTTTTGCAGTTGGCAATTGGATTCTTGCTGAGAGAACGTCCAGTCTTTGCCCTTGCAACTGTTGCCACTGTAGTGGTGCGTCCATCTTTTGCCATGAATAAATTCATATTGTCCATGTGGAATCTAATAGTTGTTGCTTTACAGGGAATTTGGACCGTGTTTCCATATGCTGTGGCTGCCCTGACAGCAGCATTCCTCTATTTGCGACGCCGCTACTCCAGCTAACTCTGCTCATTTTTGCTCAATACACAAATTCCTGGATCACACGGTATGCTTTCAAACCATGCTTGTGGAAGGTGTTATAATAGAATCTGGAAGATTTTCTCAATCACTTGTTCAGCTATTCTCCATGAGATTGTTGTAGCTCGAAGTTTGTTATAGGTAACTTATTAGCTTATAGAAGACTGTTCTTGTAGCATGATTCTTGTTGTACCATATTTGACAATCAACATTATAATAGAAGACAATCAATTTAAATGTGGACTTGTCCTTGCCTTTTTGTTTTATAATTCTTGTTCTAAGGGTGGTCGTTGTTATACTCCTCTAACAAGACGACTGCAGTCATTGAAGAATTCTTGTCAAGAACCTAAAGAAAAAAAGTATGAATTTATGCCTGGAGGAGTGTTACCAATGAATTTGCTTCTGTATTTCTGTGCACTATTAAACGGCAGCTTTTCTGTTCCTTAATTCTAACAGCAAAAACATTTGTAAAAGCAGAATAAAGATACAATATGACATATATATATATTCAACAGTTCCTGACCTGGTAAGTGGAGAAGTGCTTGCTTTAGCTCTAAGGCAGCAAGCCGAACCCAACTTCCATTTTCACATAACTTAAGCCATTATCTCAGCCTGCCAAGATCCAACTCTCTCATGGTATAGAGTATAGACTATGCCTCCTCTCTCCTCTTTCTCTCAATTGAGGCAAAGTATGCGGCACAAAATATTATGATAAATGCTCTCATGCATAAAGAATACTAATGCATACATATTAATTTACAAGTCCAGAAGATGCAAGATAGGCGATCTGGAGACTGTAAGCCTCTTTGAGCTCAGCCAGCACTTCTGAAATAGTTGGTCTGCGCATTGCATCTCTTTCGACTGCTCTGCAAGCAATCAGGGCAGCCCTTCTCATGCTTTCTGCGTCGAAACTTCCCTTTATGTTCTCATCCACAATCTCAAATGCATTAGCCTGCAAGTATGGCTTAGCCTGGAGATTTTGCGAAGAACTCATCAGTAACTTAACTTCCTTTACAACCTAAGAGGTACACTGTATGTAGAAATTTAAGAGAGCCCTTTATGTTTCTCACTTCAACAAAAAGTTGGGAAAAAGTTACATTGGCACTTTGAGCTGTAGGCACATTACAAAAAGACCTCTTAGCTTAGAATTACACTCACCACCAGTAGTCATATTTTACAGCACAGTATTGCAGCATGACTATTAGAGCAATTTTCCAAAATTGAGGGGTTCTTTTGTAATATTCCCAGACCTCAAGGGTGTCAATGTAATTGCAAAGATAAAAACCGACAAGATGATTGAGAAGTCGGAATGTTCCCTCTAAATGCTATCTCCTGAAGATGCAATTTTGGCTGAGAACATTTAGCGATAGGTGAAACTGATTAGTTTACTTACCCATAAAACCAAATTGAAGGAATCAGGAGTGCCGGTGTGAGTGAGCGGTTCTCGGCCACATATCAGCTCCAGAAGCACAACCCCGAAACTATAGACATCACTTTTCTCTGTTAACTGTTGAGTGGAATAATACCTGGAACATACATTTTCAATAAATTTTTTCAGGATTCCACCGGACAAGAATATCGCAATTTTATATAAGTAATTACAGTGACACCCCTGAAAGTAAGGGCATATTGTAAGAGAACCCTTAACGCATTCTCACTAAAGACCAAATAACTAGGAGGAGATCTGAAACATAAAATATGACTACATGGGTTGGCACAGTAATTTTATGAATTTGAAAGGCTGGTTTCGTAATATATCCAAAACTCAGGGCATCCAAGGAGTTTGGATAACTTACTCAGGATCAAGATAGCCTGCAGTGCCTTTGACTACTGTGGTGACATGAGATGCATCAGATTGAGTGACTTGCTTAGAGAGGCCAAAGTCGGACACTTTAGCATTCATCTCCATGTCCAAAAGAATGTTGCTGCTCTTCACGTCCCGGTGGATTATACGTAGATCATTTCCATTGTGCAGGTAGTCCAAGCCTATTCCAAAGCAACACATTTTTAGGCCGTCCAGGCTCATAATATCTTTGTGTCTAATTAGTTCATTCAACTTATAATGCTAAGTAAGTATATTCACCTTTTGCAGCATCAACAGCAATTTTCAGTCTCCGAACCCAACTCAGTGTCAGTTTCTTGCTATTTGCACCTGTTACATTCAAGAAAGTCAGAATGGTCATTGTTACGGGTGAATCAAAAACCAGAGTAACATACCATAAAGGTTATCAGCCAATGATCCTCCCGGTAAGTATTCATAAACAAGAATCTGCTGCTTTGACTCGCAACAGAACCCTTCCAACGACACAAGATTCTGGTGTCGAATCTGTGATAAAAGAGAGACCTGAAAATAATCCAGGAAATGATGATGATCAGGAGGTGTCAACATAGAAATTATGTTGAGGAAACAAAGTATTTATTTTGTTCTGTTTAGACCTCGTTGATGAAAGAATCGGCCCCCAGCTGAGTTTTATCAAACCGGACTTTAACAGCTACTAATTTGCCACCTGGGAGCTTGCCAATGTATACACAACCGAAACTGCCACGACCAATGGCCTCTTTGAAGTTGTTTGTGGTCGCTTTTATCTCTTTGTAGGTGAAGACTCTTGCGGAGTTCCAGCTTTGCATATCTATTGCATGTCCTAAAAGACAACAAAAGAATGCACTTCATCAACAATTTGATTGGAGCACTCTATGTTCGTTTACTATGAAGGTTGTCTTACTCTGTGTGTAGGTTTTTTCAGCTCTCTTTCTCTTCAAGTATAAGAGGGCTGAGAAGGAAATAACGAAAAGGGCAAGAACAGCTCCTCCAACTGCTCCGAGTAGAATTGCTAAATGGCTATGGTTTTTGCGCTTTCTTGGGGTAAATATAGTGACCTGTGGAGTCTCAAGTGAAGGATTCCGAGAAAGGCCATTACATGTTAGTGAGAAGGAAAGACACAAATTCCCTGATGTCCTGAAAATGAAAAAACACACACACAAAGAAAAGACTGATGTTGAGAAAAGCAGATATTATCAGAAACAGAAAGAACGATGATTTCTTGATTTTCTTACCTAACTTCTAAGCTTTCACGGTTCAACGATTGTGGGAGTGGCCCTTGTAGCTTATTGTTCTCCAGATTGCTTCAATTTACAGAAGAAAAATCAGATTAATGTTTCGTTGGTAAACAAATATTCCGGCTTCTAGCTGATAAAATTGCTCTGTACTCACAGTAAATGAAGGTCTCTTAGCTCTCCCAAACTTTCTGGTACGGCTCCCTCCAAACTATTATTATGTAGGTCTCTGCATAAAAAAAACACAATTTTAATTTTTTAATTCTTTTCACGCATTTCTCCTCCCCGTTTGCATCACTTGAATTTGATTTTAATGAGACTTACAGGACTTGAATGTTGATCAAATCTTCCAACTCAGAACCAAAGGATGTTATCTGATTGAAGCTCAAGTTCCTGCAATGGTACAAGAACTGTAAGAATTTACAGTCTCATGTCTGGAAACCAAAGAGATCAACAATTTTCAAGAAATATTTCTTGGAGGATGTAAACTAATACAGTTTCTCAAGATGCTGCAGTCCACCCAAGTTCTGTATTTCCCCAGCTAGCGAAGTGTTATGCAAGTCTCTACAAATACGACGCCCATGAAATAACTGGTAAGATTCAGTCAAAACTCCACAAACATAATCTATCAAATTCTTGAACATTTTTATCAGAAAATTTCTTACAGTGCTTTAAGATCCAGCAGATCACCAAATGTAGGACTAATTGTCCTCAACGCAACATCAAAAAGTTTCCTACAGGCAATCAAAGAATGTTCACTTGATGTACAATGATGAAAGAAAGAAACAAAAAATGCTCATCTAAGACATTTAACATACAATGAAGTGACCAGATTTCCATCACACCCGATGTGGTTCCACGGTTTAGGCGAACATGGGTCGTCTTGCCACCCCAGATCCAGGCCGGTTGAGTGTTGTATAACCTGAAGCGCTGAAACTGCAGATGACGATCAAAATCTTTAGATTTCCTCCAGACAAATCAAGAAACAAAACTCAATACTATGAATTACGAATCCAAGAATGTAATCTTAAGACCTGTAGTTGAAGAAGCTTCCAAAGGAATATCAAGAATCTCATAAACCTCAAGAGCATTCACTAAAGGATAGTAGCTGATTGTCTTCAAGGTGATGTTCAAAGTCCTGATTCCTTTTACAGTAAAGAACAGACTGTTAGCCTCCCACTGCATCACCGTGTAGTTTGATTGAACGACTTCTCCATTAATTATTACATCAAATGAAGGGGACACGGGCAGAATTCCTGCAAAGTAGAGCACAACATGGTAGTCTCCTTGATTATCTAGAGGTAACCTGTATACAAGATTGTTCCATCTCGCTAAAACTCGAGCAGTCTGAAGAACAGCAACAGGAGGGCTCTCTTTAATGTTTGACAAACTAAAGTTGCTTTCAACATCAAAACCAGCAGACACATGGTAAGGAGAGAAATCCTCATCAGCGTCCCATATTCGATCGTATGGATCCAAAGGGTACCTTAAATTGCAAAAAAAGACTACTCAATGTTACTCAAGACAGCGTAACAATGATCAGAAACAGGGATAGAAAAATGATGCTTCTTACCTTAATGGTCCATCATTGTATCCACAGTTAATACGGTATGACTTTCTGAGCAGCTTATCATTGGAATCTCCAAATGCACTAACATATGCTCCTGGAGGAAGAGGCCGGAGTTCAAGTGATGAAACAACGGGGAATCCACCATTAGGAATCGAGTGGAAACACAACGGCAGAATATCCTTGTTCGCTGGCCATATAAATTCTTCAATCCAGGGATCAGTATGAGCAAGATTTACCGTAGTTGTCATAAGTGTCCCAAGAGAGACAGAGAAAACAGGGGGCTTTCCAAGCCCATCGTAGTTCTTGTACACAAATCGAGTCCTAACAAGAACTAAAGATGAGGTGTTTTGTATTGGGAGCCTGTAACACTTTCTGCCGGCAGAATCTGGGAAAAATCGGACTGGGAGGCTGGTTGATGAGGTTCCCTCAGGAAAAACAACAGTAGTCATGTTGCCAATGGTAACGTAATATCCATCTGGTGTCCATGAAATGTTAGAAGAATCCACGTAGCTTGTCGTTCCACCGCATGTTAAGCTCAAGAAGCCTAATCATATAAAACAATGTAGGTTCAGACAGACACAGTATCAAACATTTTGCTAATTTTCTGACACTGATAACTGAACTAGAATAGACAGGAAGTACTCATACTAGTCTATCATGTTTCAACATTTTGTCATTATCTATTTGTTTATAGCTAATCACAATATAAAATAACATTAAACATCGAGGATAGGAACATACCATCTTGGTAGCTGAAAGTGGTTCCAATCAGTGCAGAAAACAGCATCAAGCTGAACAAACTGAAGTAATGCTGCTCCATGAGACATAAACTGTAAGAGAAATTAGTTGCAAGGATTATTGAAAACCCCCAATAAACTTATGATCAAAAGGAAGCCTTGTCATAAAAGATCTACTTCTTTCACTCACTTCTTCTGGAGAACAAGAGTACCCAAAGCAATTGGAGAAAGAAAGAGTTGCAGGAGGGAAAAAGAGGAAGCAACAACAGACTAATGAGAGCTGAAGCTGTTGAGTAAAGTTATAAAAAAGTGAACTTTTGACCGTTGCATTAGCATGCTGTGCGAGAATGAGCTTCCGCAATCATGAGCGATGATGAGGGTTGTTCTTTTTATCAAACAACGGCACCATTAGCAACAGTTGCTGCTTAACTTTGGAGAGGGAGAGGCCACCTCCATGCACCTATTATAATAAAATTTCTCCATTTTGAAAAATTACATTACTATATCTATGATTATTAATTTTTTTTCCCTGATGATCTGGTTTTGAAGGAGTGAATCTGAAATATAAAATCATGCAGAACTCCAAGAATTAGGTGTAAAATAGTTTTTTATATTGAAAAATGCATACCTTGCTCCACCCCCATAAGACACAACCACCTTTACATTTAGCAAGTCTAGTGTTTTGAATTCAGACAAAGTCATGAAAATGGTTGGATATCATCATGTCAAGACATTTGACTTAAGTTGGAAAACTCAAGATCCATAGCTCTCCATTTCATGTATTAACAGTAGTACGTATGGTAACTGATGAAAAAATGAACTACTTTACTGCATGCTTTCAAGAACACACAGAATGTATTAACTTCCAATGTCTTGTTTTTACACTACTGATGAAGAACAAACAAATCAGGCACAGTGATTAGTATCCTTAATTGTTTTCCTTTTCTTCATCTTCTTTTTTGACTTTTGTGGGGAATTAAGGCATGCATGTTAGGGGGACAATGATGGCAGAATTTCTTTCAAGAAAAACTAAAATGTTTTTGTGCATAGGATGCTTGACTATGAAGCCACCAAATTGCAACCATATGATCATTAATTATCTCTACCCCTGCTGCAATCCCATAATTGATAAACTTTGTCTTCCTCATCAAGGAAAAAGCCTTTACTTTTTCACAGCCCAAAATCAGTGTCATAATTCTGTCATAATCATCACTTTCTTATACCTGTCTCTTTCATCCTAACATGCTTAAACTTGGGCCTTAACTGGATCAAACTTCCCTATTTGGGCTTTTGAAAGCCCAAAAACTTGTCGTGCCACTCAAAATATTTTCTTTTTTTTTTTTTTGTTTAATTACTAGGCACATTTTCACGCGATTTCCACAAACACAATGTTTTCAAATGTCAATTTCAATAAGAGCAAAAATCAGTTAATTGTAAACAAAATAAAATTTAATACATTTTAATTCGAGTGTACACAGTTTACATACGCATAAATTTTTTTTAATTCTAACTCATTTTTTAACAGGTCTAATAAGTATTTACTCTATGCACATATAATTTTTTAAGTGTTAATCAAACATGTAAAAAAAAATTCTAATAAAAAATAAAATAAAATTGGGCATTTCTAATTTGAATGACACATTTTTATGTGCATACTTTAGGAGTTTTAAAAAAATTCATAAAAATACCATATCCAACTTAAGTATATTTTGATCTACTATTGTCTTTTCATTTATTTATTTTATTTTCTTGATAGGGACCACACAAGGAAACTAAATTTTCAATATTGCGGTGGGTGAATTAGGTTGGCCAACTAATTTTCTGGCCATAGGTTTTCATAAGTAAATATTAGGCCGTACAATACTTAAAAAATACAAACGACACCTTATGTTATTACAAACGAATAAATTATCCCTTTATGAAAAAAAAAAAATTATTTTTTTATGTTTTACAAAATACGAAAAAAAATTTCTCTTTGTGTTCAAAATATTATTTCCTTAGACAAGGAGATAAATTGCTTCATTTCAAAAACACAGGGGGTAAATTGCTATTATTTTTTTATAAGTGGGTAATTTACTCATTTGCAATACCACAGGAAGGTAAATTACATTAAAAAAAACACTCATTTTTACTCATAAATAGCCGTTACTTGCACCGCAACATCAATTTTTCGAATATAAAGAAAGAAAGATTTTTTTCACTCACAAACCACAATTTGTGATACCGCGACACTATTTTTTTGTATGTAAATAGTATCGTTGAATTAATTTTTTTTAATTATTTCTTGAAATATGATATGTTGTTTATATATTTTATATTTACATATAATATATTTAAAAATATAAAAATTTATTATATATATATAGAAATAACGGCCGTAACAACTAGTATTTAATAATGTACAAACTAGCTCCCTGTTCATGTACCACGAGGGTCTCACTTCAACATTTTATAACCTATTTTTTTTGGCTTTAAATCATATACCTTTTTCAACAATAATATTATAAAAAATAAGGTGCCGTATTTATTGTAAAGTTTCATTTTTCTTTCTCTCTCTTAATTCATCTTGATATGTCCCACCTAAAAGAAGCCCTGGGGATCATTTTTTCTTGATTTGAAAACTATTTATAAAAGATTTATTAGAATAAATTTCAATTATTTATTACTAATATTAATTCTCAGCCAAGAATTACATTCTCAAACGTTGGTTGAAATACTGACATTTGACCTTCCCATCTTCTCACCAACCCCAACGCACAAACTTAAATCTACTGAATTTCTCCTACTCAACACCCCCCCACCCCCCCACTCCTCCCCACCTACCCCTCCACTACTCCTCTCGCCACACTCTTCAAGCAGGCCTTGAAGAGTAGCTCTATTCAATTCTTGTTTCTCCCTCGTTTTCCTTTTTGATTAGAGTCCGCCTCATCAAATGGCTAAAGTTTTTACTCTTGCAGAGGTGTCTGAGCACAACACTAACAAGGACTGTTGGCTTGTCATAGGCGGCAAGGTATTTTGATTTGGGTGATTGTTTGCTGAAACGGGTTGAGTTTGATTTGTGTGTATGACATCTGGATCTGTCAAAGATTTCATTTTTTGATCATTTCAAGAACTGGGCTTTTGGTTGCTTTGATGTTGATGTGGTGTCTGATAAGAGTAAATGGATTTTAATTAGTTTTTCTATTACATAGTAGTAGAGGACTTGAAGTTCATGAATGTGAACTTCGTGAAATTTATACATATGCTTTATCAGATCTTTCTAGTCCTTTGTTGTTTTGCTGCTAGGATTAAGGTTCAGAGAATTATGCAATGCCGAAGGTATCGGTATAGAAAAGGAAAATTTCGATTCTTGGAACTGGGGGTTTCAATTTATAGTTTCTTACAGTTGATGATCTATTGTTATGTTCTTGATATGAACTGTGATCTATTTTGTCTGTATGCACTTTGTATTGAGTAGGTATTGTCTGCTTCATAACTGGCAGCTTCAATGGTGGGATTTTCTGAAGATGTTGTTTTGTCCTGCATTGTCTGTCTTTCTGTTCATTTAGATTGCTAATTGATGTCATGTCAATTACACACTCTTTAAAGTTGTCGTGTTAGTACGGTTCGTGTGTAGTGTTGTGATTCAGCAGCTAAAAGTTCATGTAGATGTTATGCTAATGAAGTAATGGTACAGAGACCTCTTGATGCAATGTTTTGAACCACCATCTGCATTTGTGTCTAGATGCAAGTCTATAGACCTGCCTTTATTTCACATGACGAATTTGATGGAACTGTATATCTTGATTTTGAGGGTGTCATTGTCTTCCTACTACCTCTTCTACTCCATTTTTTCGGTTTTTGGTACCCAACTCCTTTCGATGCTACTCTAACTCGTTATTTATCTTTCACGAAAACAAGATGCCACCATTCAACTATTTGATTGTCCCCTTCTATGTAGTCGATATTTGCATTACAATTTCAGTTCTCTCATATGTTTATTGTGATCCGAACCATCTCAGTTTGAATTCATTTCAACAGGTTTATGATGTGACTAAATTCTTGGAAGACCATCCTGGTGGCGATGAAGTTTTGGTGTCTTCAACTGGTATTTGCAAAATCCCTTGCACAATTTCTACAATAACACAAAAAAACGTGTTTGGTTTTATTGTTTATCAAACATTATGGTGGTTGCAGGCAAAGACGCAACCGATGATTTTGAGGATGTTGGCCACAGTGCCAGTGCTAAGGCAATGATGGAAGAATTCTACATTGGCGAGATTAACACATCAACCATTCCAACCCAGAACAAGTACACTCCCCCGAAGCAGCCTCAATACGACCAGGACAAAACATCTGAGTTCATCATCAAGCTCCTCCAGTTCTTAGTTCCGTTGATCATCTTGGGTGTGGCTGTCGGCATCCGTTTCTACTCCAAATCATCGACCTGAATGAGTTTCTTGTATCGTCAGTAATAAGTTTCTTAAGGTTGAAAACCCTGTAATCTTTACTTCACACCACCTTCTGTAAGTGAAGAGGGGGAGCAGGCTGTTTCTACTCTTGGAAAACTGAGGAGGCATTTGTATTTTCTGTAGTTTTTACTTATGAAGAAACTTACTGTTATCTTCCATGATTGTCTTCTCATCTTGCATGCTTTTTCTTCATAGTCTTCTTGAATAATATCTTTTTCTATGTATTGTGAGGACCTAATTCTGATATTGAACTTAGAATACTAACATCGATATCAGAGATTAAAGTTTAAAAATCATGATAAATCAATATTATTTAATACAATCAAATAAAATTAATGTGAAAATTAAATTTTGATAATGATAAATCATCACTCGACACGATTATAAATGTGATGAAAATACTTTTTATGATTTTTAGTTATAGTTAATATTTTGACATTGCTTGCAGATACGACAATCAATAATTATTATGCAAACCATTTAATTTTAAGTGTAACTAAAAATTACATCTTTTTCCGCGTGCATACAATATGTTCTTGAACGGATAGAATATCTGGTTCTTGAGGATGGTGGAAATTGAAGAATCGCTAATTAAGAAAAACACACCTAATTCACGGTAAAGTAATGGTTGGTTCTAAAAAAAGAACATCATGTTGAAGTTTTCATGGGTACTAGAATATGGTCATAATTCGACATAGTGATGCCATAAATATAAATTATTAATCGATTAAATAAGTTCAAAATAAACTATATGAAATAGGATGGTGATAGTATTAACATGAAAAAACAAATAATGCAAAGAGGAGCGAAAACCAATTTTTTGTTTGATTTGTTACATCACTCCTCCAAGAATTAACCAATTTAATATGTATATACAAATATATATAGCCCTCGAAGGATTTTAACATTAATTTTATTTAACATATAAATATATTTTCAGCCACTAAAATTGTTGCGCGCATGCACCACGAGGGTTGCGCCCAACCCAAAAAAAAAAAAAATGGGGGAGGAAATGTGATATTTAACTTATTATTTTTCTTGGGATCAACTTTTTTAGGGATACTGTCAAATAGAATAAAATATGATATGATAATGTAAAATGAAATTTATTTAATTTTACAATTCTAGTGTGTTCAAACACCAGAAGGGAATATTATATTAATAAAAATCAAAATAACCTCTGTTCCATCCTGCAATTGGATTCAATTATTTCTATTTTTCTTAAATTCTACCCCCACAACTTGTTTGACACAAACATTAAATCCACCTTATCATTGTTATTATTATTTTTTGTGTTGCTAATGTAATAATTAGCAGAGATATGTTTGGGGGTCTTAAAAATGGCGAAAAATCTTCTTTCGCATTTAGACATCACACGTTATATATTTCTATTTATATATTAGAATAATATAAGCTAATTATTATTTTAAATTTGAAAAGAAAATTAGTGGTCTAAGTCTATTATCCTTCCGCCCTGAAAATACTGGGGGAAGAAAAATGGGCTGCTACAAACCTGCCAGCTGTCTCAGATGGATGGATGCACAGATGATCATAACATGAAATGATTTTATCTTTTTGAAAAAATCAACAATCCATGGTGTATATAAAACATACATATATATATATATATATTATTATAAAAAGACATGGTTTGAAGTTGTGAATGCAGCAAAGGTGGTGCTTTCATGCATAATCACAAACCATTTCAGGTGGCAACATTGCATTCCATTATTACTCAATAAAAGCCACTTGTTTTTTCATCCCATCCCATAATACAGCACTCCCCCCTCCGCATCCACACTCTCTTCAACCCCTTTCCCATTATCCTTTCTTTACTTATATTTCCTCAACTACAATCAGTCTCTAATGGCTAAAGTTTTCACTTTTGATGAGGTTGCTCAGCACAACACCAGAGAGGACTGTTGGCTTGTCCTCTTTGAAAAGGTATTTGAATTCTTGTCAAAAAGTTTGTACCCTTTTGGGTGCTTTATTTTGTGTATTTAATGTTTGTATGTGCCAAAGATTCAATTTTTATCAATTGGGGTTTTTAATCGCTTTGTTGGTGCTGTGGTATCCGGATTTTCTGTTGGTTTTCCTTTCAAGTTTTTTACTCTTCTGTTAGGCATGTTTCAGTGTGATCTTTGATCTTCAGCTGAACTTTTAGTTAGTTTGGTTGGAAATGTTACTGGCACGCTTCATCCTACTTTGCTACATTAGCATGTGTTTGTAGTACGTAATCTAAGGGTGTAAATGAATGAAACTAATACATTACTGCTCAAGCGTGTTTTATTTTGTCCAGTTTCAAGAATTGTCTGAATTTGATTTGATTATTAATTGAATCAAGTTGAACTCGAATAGCTTGGGTCTGTACATGACATCTTTGGTATCTTGTTGGATTTAGTTATCTTTTTTCTTGGACAAGTTGAGAACAATTACTTGCAGTTTTCTGTTATTTACTTACTCATCCCAGTATAATCTCCATAACCAACTGTGCTTATAGTTCCTGGTTAGCTACGCTTGCCTTCAAATATTTTGCTCTTCGCAATCCCCCCTCTCCCTGTGCAAATCACCTTAACTAACTGCATTGAAGCTTATAGTTGCTTTTGTCGATATGGTCTGATTATATTAGACTTTTAATTTGAGTTCATGTTCTTTTCTAATTGATCCTTATGATATGATTTGTTTCAAAGTATTATAAGCTGTATGTGTAAACCATACATGTTCCTTAAGAGGCAACCAACAAAGTAGAAACAGAAAACCTTAACGATATTCCTTAGTAGTGATTTCTAATTTATGTCATTCTGTCGAGCATCATCTCTTACAAATCTCTACTTTATTGCTGTCATGAAATGCTCTCCGTGTTCTCCATATTCGCGATGCACATGTTGTTTTATGCATTACTGTCCTTACTTTGAGTTCCTCTGAACAGGCTTACGATGTGACTGCTTTCATAGATGAGCATCCCGGTGGTGATGATCTTCTGTTGAATGTAACAGGTAATACTATTAGAAAATTACAAGACAAATTCTGCAACGTGCATAAAGTCTGAAGGAGTTGAAAAACTACTAGGGTGTGTTTGTATTATATTTCTAAAATTAAGCTTAATTAAAAAGAGAATGTCAAGTTAGGTGTTTCTTTTCTCTTTTTTCTTTGTTCTCACCTCTCTCCTTTATTTTCTTAGTTTCAGAAAGAATAAATATGTATAATTTTATATTTTTAAAACTCTAAACACATGTATAGAATGTACAAATGGCAACTCTAGTTATAATAAATGACTACTCCATCTATGAGTGTCTTTAAGATATATACGTTAGAACTACAGTTCCACCCGTATGATTTAGGTAACATTGGCTCCAACAAGTACCATTTTGTAAGAATAATGCAAGGTTATGTAAGATTGATATTCTTGTTTTCTATTGTTTGTTTATGATCAGCTCTGCTTTGCAGGGAAGGATGCAACTCCCGAGTTCAAAGCAGCATGCCACACCTTCAATGCTTGGAGCATGATGGAGAGGCTCTATGTGGGTGAAGTCGATAAATCAACCATTCCATTTGATAACACCACTACCACGCCTTTATTGCAGACTCTCGCCAAAAAGGGCAAGGACACCACCACCACCACTCCTTCATCGCAACTTCTCAACACAAAGGGCAATAATTCCAATAAGTACCTCATCTACCTCCTGCAATTCTTGGTTCCTTTGATTATCGTGAATTTGGCCGTTGCTTTCTTTTCCAAATCATCAGCATGAAAAAGGGAGTCTAGTTTCTTTGTCTCATCATGTAAAATAAATCTATTCAAAAGAAACATGTTGTCATTATCTGACACCAGCTTCTATTATATAATTAAGGAAATAGCAGGGTGTTTGTGTCTTAACTTATGTTTTGTATTTTCATAAATCAGCTTCTATAATTAAGGAATACCAGGGTGCCCTGTCTCAACTTGTGTTTTGTACATCCTTCCCTTCACTCTTGAAGACTTCTATTGAAGTTGTCTTGATCTTTCATGCTTGATTATTCGTGAATTTGGCATTTATTGCCCTGACGTTATAGTTTCTTACAGAAGTAATGGGAAATTCTTGCCTGGACCCAACTCTGCCAAACCTGAATCAATCACATGGGATTGGTGTACAATTTAGGGAAAGTGATTGGTTTGGCCAAACTAGATCCGGACAAGAATTTTCCCAAAAGTAATTGCCAATCACATGTTGATACTCTCCAGCCAGCGGTGATCTAATAGGTTTCATGTGGTTGAAAAGCAAGTTCATTTGGTTGGTCTTCACAGTTAAAACTGAAGTGCTATTTAAACAACTTTTAATTGGGATTTAAATTACATTTGTAGTCCCTTGAATTAGGTTTAATTACTCCCTGGATAGGTTCGTCTTTGTCAGAGTTGAGGGTAAATTTTTCAAAACTCCAACAGCATGTTGTTATATTTGTTGTAAAGCCCCATTCTCTAACAAAAAAGAGAACGTCTTTTGAAAGCAAAAAGACTACATTTCAATATTACTTTCTTAAACAAACATGCATGCACAGATTATGCAATTTGGTGATTCTGGAAAGAGAGAAGTGAAAACTTGAATTAGGAAATAAGATTGCCCCTTGAAGGGATTTAAGGATCAAAATAAAATATCTCCAAAGAAGTCACTTAGAAAGATAAAAACAATAGTTTACCCCATAACCTGTAGAAGCAAACAAAGCAAATCTCATGGTTAAGATATTTTGTCCTCTCAACTTCAAGTTGAAACATCCTAAGAAATGATTCATTCACCATATCCAATCAAGAGCTCTCATTAGTACAAAAATCCCACATTTTCCAAAGACAATTACATCGGATTCCACGCCCAAAATTGTCACTGTTTGATCAAGAAACCTCCTATAAGAAGAATGGTTAGGGTGTCTCATGCCTCCCTCCCCCTTGGTTCTTCTGCACATTTTTCCAAGACCAAGAAGATGGGAGCTTCATCAAGGCAAGATTATCTCATAAAGGTGGTTCACCCAGGCCGCCACGTCGAGCTTTTCCGGGAGCCAATCACAGCAGGTGAGATCATGAGCAGGTACCCTAGACACTGCATTGCCAGGCCTGATGTCTTCAAGTATCCATGGATTGTTGTACACCCTGAATCATTTCTAGTACCAGGCAAGGTGTTTTACCTTCTGCCTTACCACACATTAGACTGTCTCCTGAAGGCCAAAAGACAGCAGAGACAGTACCTTCCTCAGCCCAGACACCAAGAGCATGACAGATGCTACAGGAGGCAGTCTTATCCTAGAAATGTGAGTGATCAAGAAAATCAGCCACAGGGACCAGATTCCGGCCCTGAAAGTTTATACAAATTGGAATTTTACCAGTGCTGGAATAACATGAAAAGAAGTCTAAACCAGCCACAGGACAGTTATTATGATTCAACATTTGATATCAGCAGGCCCTGTTTTAGCTCGACAAGAAGCGGGCGCCCCCATAGCCCTGAAAACCGCGAGATGTTAAGACTTAAGCCTTGCTTGAGGAAGCCGGATAGTGACCAGAAAAGGCTCAATCGCAAGGTGAGATTTGCTTCTCCGGTGGTGATTCCAAGCAGCCGGAGAGGGTCTCCGAGTGACCAGCAGAATGCTCTGGTTTTGCAAGTTTGATGGCATATGCTATGTAACAGGACTTTTAATTGAAAACCACCCTTTAATTAGTTTAGCGACCACGTGAGCTTCCCCTGCTGAGACGCATATCATTCTTTTTTTCGTTTGGGGCGGGTGGGAGTGATCAGGAACCAACTGTGGCTTGTGAAAGTAGAATCTATCTAGTGGAAGGTATGGTTTGGTTTCTGAAGTCTCTTTTTGTCTACACAAGTGCATTTCTGGGTGTTCGAATAGAAACTGTCGGGAGCTAGTAATGAAATTTTAAATTGCATGAACTCAAACTGTGGGAATAAAATAAAAGGCGGCACAGATAAATACTAGACTCTGTGCGGTTTACAACACCGTGATCATGTCCTGCAGACCAAGGTGTTTGAAGTATATATGATGAAATAATACAATTACAAGAACCTTTGCTTGACTAAGTGAGAGTAGGACATGCAAAGAATAGACAAAGAAAACGAAGAAAAATATACATGTAATTCTTATTAACAAGAATTCTCTATGAGAAGCATAGCTTATGTCTCAAGTAATGGGATCTCACTCAGATACAATCCATGTTCTTTTCATTTATCTTCAAATCATTGTGTTTGGTGAAGCAAATCCCAACAGATTATGTACATAATAATCATGATAGGAAAAAAAAGAAGGTGGGGGGAAGGAATAACACAAGAAATATCACTGATGACATGCTTATAATTACTCAACACTAGCATGCAGGAGCCCGAACGACTTTGAAGTACCTACAAAGTGTACTTGTCAGTTCTTTCTGTTAGCTTAGTCTCCATTCGGTGTGACTGCTTTGACGGAGAGGTGGATCCTCTCGAATAGCTATGTGCAAAGATATTCAGTTTACCAATCCTCCTTGTAAAAGAACTTATGAATTTCCGAGAACTGGACCTCTCCATATTCCTTTTCATACAAACATGTTCTTTCTCCAAATCATTTAACCTCATCCTCAGTCTGGCCAGCTCAAGCTTCAACTCCCGGTTTTCTCGTCTCAGAGATGCATAGTTGTCTCGGGGAGACATTGCAGCACTTAGAGCTCCACTGCTGATCCGCCATGATTGGTGCATAGGTTTAGGATCTTCATCTGGATGGGAACAAAATAACGCATTTCTAAGTCTCAACTGCTCATAATAGAGCACTTGAACTATTGATTGGAGGGGGAGGCGTTCGTTTTGTGCAGCGTGTGCACCAGCTTCCTGTGATAGTTTCTGAAAATCGATCAATTTGCACAGCTTTCTCCTGTCTGCATCTGTCAAACCTTGATGGGCCTGTAAATATGATTTTGATAGTTACTTGAGCAGTTTTGATTATTAGGAAGTTGCAGACATATATGAAACGCGTGCAAAAAGCATGAAGGAGAGTGGAACACAATGACTATTGGTCTATGTACACACTTGCTCTAGTTTCTCTTAATATGGTATAAGTTTTGCATATAAAACAATGTAAAATTATAATTTTGCCGCTAGCAATGAATTATATGCCAAAAGAATTTTCTACACATTTCATCTGAAGTTTGTCGAAGTGTAATGTTAACTCAGGCGCCAACATCCAGTGGTATACGCACAAGCTAGCGCAAGCAGTTTTTTGCTGTAATCCTCTAGCATAAAGGCCTATGAATTTGGGTAACACAATCATACAATAGAGAACGAATATGATTTAGTACTTACTTTGAAGTAAACATCGATTGCTCGATACAAACCATCGTGGATGGTGCGTGCATGTGCTGGTAAAGTTTCTGCAACGGCTATGAATTTGTTAAGCTTAAGGTTTGCATCAGGCGCAATCTCAGCCAGGTAATTGTCTACAAGTTTGGAGACCTTGAACAATGCCGTTTGGGAGGGAGAAGAAGGACTATCAGATTCAAATAGTGAACTATCATCCATATCTTCCTCACTGTCGTCCTGCTGAGAAAAATTAACCAATATTCTGTGAACAGTGTCAACATCAAATAATGTATCTCCAGCATGGCGGAAGGAGGGAATCAAAAGATCATCAAGAGTGGCTATATCTAACTGGGATCCAATCCGCCTCTCAAGATCAAGCCTACAAGCAACTGTGCAGTCAAGCATCACAGCACTTCGTAACAAACCAAAGAGAAAGGTTATAGGAACAGCAAATTTCTCAACAGGGAGGAGGCTAATGATTGTTTCAACTACAAGTCTTGCGTGGCTGCTTGCACCCGACGTCAATTCAACTTTTGGCTGGGTGGATTGGTTCCGCAAGCTCGACTTCTTGATTAACTCCTTCTGTGCATAGTTTACTAGCGATGCCCCAATGCTTTCAGGTCTAACTCCTCGGCATTTCATTGCTGCTATGACTCTTTGATACAAGTCAATGCGAAGAACTGAAAGATCTTCAATCCACCAATCTCCTTCACACTTGGTTTGCTTGCTCATGTGAAGTCTTCCTGAGCTGCTGTACTCCAACCTCGAGAAACTTGAAGCAATTTGCTCGGCACAAGCTTTCGAGGCTGTAGCATCAATGCATCGGGTGACAATTTTCAGCTCATCTGCAAGTGGAAAAAGGTTTTCACATTGTTGAAGGACTTCCACACACATTTCAAGGTTTTTGCACACAATACTCTCAAGATATTCTTCACACCGTAAACCAAGATTGTTCTTTGAGTACTCTTCTGTCATTTCAAGATAATCTGAAACACAACACAGTTGAGCAACATTTGCTGCGGTGATCTCGAAATTGACACCATAACAGAACTGGGCTGCCAGCTCAAATGACTCAGCACCTCCCGGTAAGCCAGGAAGCTCAATCCCGGATATATCAGAGTCCCTGTGTTCTGCAACCAACTTCCGAATTCGTCCACTTCGTGAGACAAGAGGGAACTGCAATACAAAAATAATTCAAGAGTTCTTGTAACATTGACTCTGATTCTTCTTTGTATCCAACGAAACATTAATAGCACGCACAGGCTTAGGGTCTTTTGGGTTGAAATGAAAAGGTGTACTTATTGATGATGTATATTAAACAGAATAACAGTCGGTTTGCATTTTTATTCAACTGCAATAAAACTTGTTGGATGCACCTTTTTATTAGTGCAGACGAACTTCTTGTTCAAAGTTAAATAAAAAGAACTTGTGTGGACTTGCAGTGCGAAGTCAGGGAGCACAAACTCTTATCATGGTTTTTGTGATAAAGAATGATCAAAATCAAAAGAGGTAGGTAACGTGGAATATAGAGATGCAGGGTGTCACCTTATGCAAGGAGAATGCAGCCCCATCTACTTCAATAGTTATATCACTTGGAACATCTCGAAACACCCTATAACAATATTGGACGAGTAAAGCATAAGCATTCTGTCGGCGATGGCAATCATATCAGATTCAAGTTTATACTTTGATTTGTGCAAATTTGTTATAGGAAACGCATGGAAGATGAAGGACAAGACAGGAAAACACAGATAACACTGCCAAGCTGCTCAGCATTTTTTTTAAACTGCTTACAGTTTCAGCATTATGCTGCTCATACTTTTGGATTAATGCTTATATTCCCCTTCCCCAACCACCGACCGGAATAAAACATATGAGTTGCGAATTATATGCGGAGATATGGAGTCTCAATGATAGGCATCCACATGAAATGAAATTACATCTGGATCTTGAATTGCATCGCTAATCAGAAACACTAAAGCAAATCTAAGGAAACAAAAAGTAAGAATGTGAGAGTTGGAAAGCTGCAAACAGGATTAGTTGGAAAACTGAAGTTCCCTGATCATGGCTGAAAGTTATTTGCAGTCCTCTAACTTGAAGCAACATATAGAACCCCAAGAAAGCCCTCTTCAATCATTTTACTCTATTTGAAAAGCCAACAAAAACACAAGTGGGAAACAACTTAAGAGATGATGGTCCAAACCAAACCTGTCAAATGCTTTTTCATACTAACAAGATGGTGGAAAAGCACATGAACCAGCAAAATAATTACTACAAGTACACAAAAACCATAACTCTCTGGGGAAACATAAAAGCACTCATTTATATATATATATAATGACCAAAACTCATAAACAAAGAAAAACAAACCAACCATTCACTACATCGTTGCCTTTCACTCTTGGCCACTGGCAGCTGCTGCTGAAGATGCTTGTCCATGGAAAACGGAACAAAGAAATCTCAGAAAGAAAACTTGGAAGCTTATGAGAGAGAAAACAAGAATGTGGGGGAGGGGGAGAGAGAGAGAGGTTGGCAGTGAGAGATGTTGGTGTTGGCAGAGTTCTTTGCCCATTTTTGTCAACAGTTTGTGTTCAAATCATAGATTGCAAATTGTCCAAAGCACTGGCCCTCTCTTGTGGGTCATATCTCCAAATAAAAGGAAAAAAAAAAGAAAACCATTATTCGGAAATTTGAAAAGCATAATTTGCAAGATTTATGGGCGTAAATAAAGGAGAAGAGTCTGCATATATATATATATATATATATATATTATCCTGTTTCTTCTTCTTCTTCCATCAAAGTCAAGAATTAGCAGTAGAATAAAGCGGGAAAAAAGGTCGTTATTCAGTTTTGAGATTGTAGTCTTTGTCCCCCAAATCTAATCATATTTCAGTTTACCACCCTTCAACTCCGCACCCCAACCTATCATCTCTCCTCTTT
Source organism: Sesamum indicum (assembly GCF_000512975.1). Classification (NCBI taxonomy): domain Eukaryota; kingdom Viridiplantae; phylum Streptophyta; class Magnoliopsida; order Lamiales; family Pedaliaceae; genus Sesamum; species Sesamum indicum. The sequence goes on from NC_026153.1 coordinate 1,519,482, forward strand.
TTGGACTTTTTATGAGTCAACTAATAAAGGGCAAATTCTTATTTGAACTAATTATATTAAAAGTAAAATATATTTATCATATGAGATTGAATAATTGATAACTGAAAATAGGAGAGCTCTTAATGATACATCCAACTAAAAAAGATGAGGGAAAATAATTAAGAGAAAGCGGTGGATCCAAATCCAAATATATTAGTTTGCATTTGTGGAGTGGTGGGGCACTTACCACTATCTCAATGTCCCTGTCCCTATCCCTACTATTAGTTTCATGCAACTCTCACTACTACTCATTTTGGAACTAAAAATAAATATTCATTAACTATATCATTTATTTCTCTAAATTCATATTTCTTTTCTTTTTATAATAATAATGTTAGTCTTTTAGCTTTTAATATATAACTCATGATCTTGTTTGGGCCCAAAATCAATTTTGCAATTATCGCTAGTAGCTATATATAATATTTTTTGTTTTCTTCTGGAAAGGAAATAATGTGTATAGTGTGAAAGAAAATTATTGGGTTAGTATAAGAGTTGGGCAGCCGCTAGTTTAACACTCTTGTTAGGTACATAATCAAATTGGTTAGTTGTGCAATTGAGACGTGATTCTGAATTCTAATCCAAAAACCTAATTAATTACTTAGTATTTTCTAAATAAAACCATCATCTCTAAATATTTACAATTTAAATTGAATAAGGTTGGGAGATTGAGTTTGATCATATAAAATAATATATTTGAAAATTGATATCAGCCACCTAAGGGACAAGTGATGTTGGATTAATTACAAGGGAAGGGTCACATGCACCAACCCAATTTTTGAAATATATATATATATATATATATATATATAATTGTCCCCATCATCTTGCATGGATATATGTATGTCCAATAAATCAAAGATTTTCTCATGTGATTATTATTAAGTCATAGTCTTGGGTGTAGGACCCTATCCCTATAATTATACACAATTTTGATGCATGGGATCATGCATTTCTCTATATATAATATATGAATTTGATGAGTAGGGACTAGTGGGCATAGATGATGGAGTCATTGTACAAGTCGTGAAATCTACCTCTAATTTCAATTATGTGGAAAATAATGAGATGATAAGAATCTTTATCTTGTTTCCCCCCATGTAACCAATTCATCCCCACTTAATTAATTATTACAAATTGCAACACTTCAAATTAATTCACCATCAATTATATTCATACTTTTTAATATTAGATCTAATTAATTATACAAAAATCCAACCCCCCACCCCACCCTCTTTTTTTATAAAATTATAATTACATTTTTTAATATTATAATTTATACTGACACGTTCATATGATCGCATTTTGTGCTTATTTCATATAATATTTTAGCCTATTTTGTGACCAAATGCTCCTAATTAAATATTATTTTGCAGCATTAGGACAAAAGAATTGGAAAATAAAGAAAAGCACCAAAATAAAAATTCAAACAAGACTCAAACTCAATTTTTGGCAAGAGTTTGGAGCTGCTTGGAGTACCTCTGATGAAGGAAGAGTTTAACTAGGATTATAATTTTATCTCTATAAGTCTTTTAGTTCAACTAGGAATCTATTTCTAATCCTAGTAGAACTAGGTATCTAGCTATTATAAATAGGTGATGTAATTCACTTTAAGAGACAACTTTTGAACTCTTCTATTTCTCTACGTTTTTATAATATTTTCTTACTTTGCTTTTCATGATTTTTTTCATTAGCATGTCTAGTTAGTTCTCTTATTCCGGTTGAAGACTTGGTGAACGCTTCAATCCAATAAGTTGTGAGATCTAATTTATGCTTTCTACTTTTATTCATATTGGTATTTGTGTTGTTCTCTGTGCTTTTTTTATAAATAATCTGATTTATTGTCAAGAATATTTGCCTAGCTAATTGAACTTCCAAATCCGTAATTGTTTGTTTAGTTCGATAACTAGTGGTAACATAGCATAATTGATTATGTAGAAGTTTTCGATTATGTTGTCGGGAATGCATAATCTAACTTAAATAAATCTTCGTAGGAATTTATTGGTTAGAATTGAGCCTTTCTAGTTCTTAATGCTGTCAGTAAATTAAATTTTGAAGATGTTCCCAAGGTTGTTTACTGATTAGGGATTTAGTCAACGGACGTTCCTTGACTATCCATAAGGTAAGGAAAGGTAAGGTCGTTATGTCGTACCAATGGCCATAACCAATTTATCTATCATGAATAATTGTTATCTTTGCATCTGTGATCAACCGTGGAATTAAGCGTGATCCTATCTTTAACTGGAATACTCTTCTCTTATATTTATCTTTTCTAATTTTATTAGCTTTTTAGTTTTATTCTTTTTCACAATCAAAACTCCCCCAAATTATTTTTATTTTTGAAGGAATTAATTTAAAATCAATCTTTGTGGATTCGACCCTACTCACACATCTACAAAAGTATTTGTAGAAATTATTTTTGGTGGATTCGACACCCATCACATGTTCTTAGAGGTTTTACTTATATAATTTTTTCTAGATATTATAAAAAAAAGTCCAAATGAATTTAATACAATATTAAGAGTAACAGATGGAGATAAATAAAAGAAATGAGTTTAGGGTAAAAAAATAAAAATTTTGATAACAGTGCAATAAAACAACCAGTGTTGGGAGCGGTGAAGTGTTGAATTATCAAGAATTAGGGTACCCAATAAGAGATAATGGGCTCAGGCCCCCTTGCAAATTACACCCATTTCATGTTAGTACCTATTTATATTAGCATTGCCTCACACTCCATATTTTTATTTATTCTTTTTATTTTTTTTGAAAAATGCAGTATGTTTTATTGACATCCATGAAAAGTGTAAAATTTGAATTGCGGTTCATTTACTTTTGAATGTTAGATTTTTCTTTTTTTTTAGTTGAAAAAAAAGGAGAAAGACATTTTGAAGATTCAAAAAAGTAAGAAGAATTAATTACAAAAGTCCAAACTCAAACTCCCATAGCCCAATACTACCAATCTGCCTTCAAAATCAATTCAATTAATATTTAAAGGTTGTGTGTGTGTGAAAGCCCACCACCACCACCACCACAAAATCTCTCTCTCCGTCTCTCTCTCTCTTACACACAAAAAAATAAAAACAAATAAAATAAGTTTATTAATTAATCATAATTCAACAATGATTTAATTATTATGATTAAAAAGTAGAAAATGGAGCGGAATGCAGAATGACAGAGAGTAGTAGTTTGATTGAGTAGTGTGGCTGTCTCGCAGGAGCAACTTTTGCAGCAGTAGAAAAAATTCACACACTACCGTATATATACACTTTGTTGTCTATGTATTGTATTGTAGAATGCATTTTATGTAAAGTCGTAAATAAATCCAAGTTAGACACGTAAATATAGGCAACCAAACGGGTTTTAAGGATTGAGCTCCACCTCAACTCAAAACTGCCCCCTTGTGCCTGTGCCTTGTCCTGTTGGAGTTATTTCGTCTTCTCACAATCCAATTATTGATTACTGCAACATGGGTTGATACGATTTCTCAACCCTTCTTTTCTGCAAATTCCTCTTCTCGCCTTTTGCTTTCTGGGTTAGTCTCTCTGCTTTTTGCTCCCAATCTGCTTCTTGTTTAAAGCTGTTGAGTTTTTTTTTTTTTTTTCCAAGGAGGGAAAGAAAATCTGATCTTGTCTTTGTTTGAAATTTTTCGTTTTCTTTTTTTTTTTTTTTTTGTTGTTGTTGTTGTTGTTGTTTTGTGTGTTTTGAGGTAGTGTAAGAATGCTGAGGGAATTTTGTGTTTATCCGAAAAGCTGAGCTTGCTGGTCTTGAGTGCTGGGAGGAAGAACAACAAGTGCTGATCTTTTGTTCTCTTGCTTGGGTTGTTTATGATTTGTGGTAATTGTTTGAGCAATGTGTGAATTTGGTGTAAATAGATGTGGGAAAAAGGAAAGTTCTCAGGATGTGATGTTTGAATGACGGGCTTATTTTTTAAGAAAAGAAATTTTGCACAGACGTTGAAAAAGCCTTTTCTGGATACATCAAGTGTGGCTTCAATTTATTTTATGGAGCCAATTATTTGCATTTCTTTGTTTAATTTTATTTCCGTATTTGAAAGATTCTACTTTGATGTGACTAAAGTGCTGCATGACATATTCTCTACTATGGGATTGTCTAGAAGCTTATTTGTGGTGGAATCTTTAATGGAAAATGGAACCTTAGCTTTATCTAATGTGCCTAAAAAGACTGTTTATTTACTGGTTCAGGAAGTGCAGTTAACTAGTTTTGCTTTTGTTGTTTTGTAGTTTTACCATAGATAGTCTCCATTGCTGGTGCTTTTGTTGCCGTAATTCTCACCAAAACGTGTTTTTGAGTAAATAGGATTTATTTGTTAGACAGAAGTAATCAGTTATAGGAAAGAATATCTGTAATCATCATAGAAGGTAGCATGGTGAAAATTGGTTTATGCTCTACTTGGAAATGGAAGGAAGTGTCTCTTGGCTTCCCATAGATATAAAGAACACTATTCGTGTCAATATGCTGCTTTGGTTTCAAATTTCTGCACAAAAAAATTCTCAGTTCTATTTTTGTGACCACTTAATAGTACCCTCCGCTTCCTCGGTTCCAAATTCGCCATTGGAACCTTGTATTTATGCTGCATACCTAGGCTAAGAAAAAGACAAAACCTGTTTAGTAATATTGACTTAGATCAAGTAGCAAATGTGTTTACTCCCTAGATTAAGAACTTGTCTGTTGTTCGTTGTTGTGTGAAATATGATTCTTCTTAGACCATTGTATGATATCTAGGAGCGCACGTGCACCTCCGTACACGTTTTTCCGCAATGCCATGTCTTTGTAGTTAAATGTATAACTCTGTAATGGAGCATTTTCATACTTCTTGAACCATAAATGCATGGACAAAATCACACAAGAACAAAAAGGAGTAGCTTTACCAGAGTTTACTTAGGTTATTTCCAATAGTTATTTTATTTTATTTCTACATTTGATATCATCTAACAAAATGCAAAACCTTTGTAAGAGCAATGGTGTGCAACCTAAAAATGGTAGCATGTCTTAGAACATCAGTCAATCTGTTATAAGATTTTCGCATCATTTAGGTTGTGTGAGAGATACTGTTTCAACCAAAGAGTTCTGGCTGTATTACTCCTAGAAGTAAAACAGAAGGTCTTTTCTGCCACAGTTTCCAGAGCATTAAGGGCATCTTTTTTCTGATAACTGGCACTTAACTCGTTTTATTAGCACAGGCCATTTTATCTTAACATATATTTAGTCTCATTTGTTGAGATCAAGTGTTTAGTACTAAACCAATGTCTAAGCAGTAAGCAGTTCGCATAAACCTTGTATTCACAAATTGAATTTGTTGACCCGCACTAAATAGTAGACCCAATAAATTTGGGAAGATACAATGCAATAAGTGTTGTGCATGTCTCAAAAGTGTGCAGAATCGCTTTGCTCCACAGGATACCTTCCAGTCTAACTTAGTCTGTGTGCAATTAAGCATTACGTAAAAATTGTTGCTCAATTAACCTTTCACATTGGCTGTGTTGACAGGAATTCAACATACTGTGATTCAGGAAGAAATCATGACCTCTGGAGGTAGCACCTACGAGAGCAAAATTGAGTCCCGTAATGCAGATTATGGTATTGCTACTGAGAGTGTCGAATTCAGAGCCTCTCCTCATAGGAAGGTTTCGACTCTTAATGTTTCAAAGCGTGGCATTGCATCAAATACTGCCGTGCATGAACTACTTGAATGCCCTGTTTGTATGAATGTGATGTACCCGCCAATTCACCAGGTAAACGCCTCTTGCAAATCCTTTTATCTGGTTCTTTTTTCTCGTCAATTTTTATTTTTGCATTCTTAGAAATTAAAGTGATTCTGATTATGGATTAGGTAAATTACAACGACCTCCTCGGACGTTTGGCATAATTACAAATACCCACTCGTTGTTTCAAAAATTACAAATACCCCCCTATGTTTGATAAAATTATGTAATCCTTGTAAGGAGGTATAAAATTGTTAACTATGCCCTTTTTGTAACTTTTTTCTTTAAAAAAATCAGATGGAGTGGATGAAAAAAATTTACCAACTTAGTTAATAAAAAAATAAATAAAATTAAAATTCTTATTCCATAAGGGTATTTTGGTCAGTTTATCACAAAAAATGGATGAAAATCTAACTGAGACTAATGGAATGGGCTAAACGAGGGGGTATTGGTGATTATCTCAAACCTCATGGGAGGTCGTTGTAATTTACCCTTTTGGAGATTAGTGGGTTTTTCTGCCGTGTCGATTAATGCACAAAACCATTTCCGAAGTAATACCTTTTTAGGCTGTGTAACTTTGGGTTGCTTTTTTTGTCGTCTTTATTTTAATTCCAATTGCATAACACGTAATTGATGCTCAACACTTACATTTCATATGGATTCAACGATTACAAATCGAAAGCTTGTATAATATTTCTATAGGAATTTTCAGGAGAACTTAATATTATGAATTAGAAACCATGACTCCATTGAATGCTTATGTTCTAGCTAATCAGATAGTCAATTGTAGCATTTGGCAATAAAAGGTCGAGTTAATAAGAGTATGTTTCCATACACGTGGTAAAATATGTTTTGGTAACTAGGAAAATATTAAAATTACTTGAATGATGCCTTTGGTTGAAAATGTTTATTCATGCTCCTTTGATGGAATATGAACTACATGAGATACGTAGTGTATGATTGACAGGCCAAATCTGGGTGTCTGCTTCACCTGGTAAACATAGGAGCATGAACATTTAAGGAAGTTGGATGTAGCCAACAGTTTAAGTTCGTACCTGTCCCACGCTTCCTCTTGGGCCACTGTTTAGCTATTTGGCCAAGATATTTATATCTTGTGATCCTGTATTTCAACTTTTCTTTTTTTTTTTTTCCCGGGTCATATATAAGCTGACATTGAGTCTATTTTGTCCACTATAATCATTTTTTCTGATTCTAGTGTCCAAATGGCCATACATTATGCTCAAAGTGCCAGTCCAAAGTACGCTGTTGCCCTATCTGTCGCCACGAGCTAGGCAACATAAGGTGTTTGGCTTTGGAGCGAGTTGCAGAATCACTTGAACTGCCATGCAGATACCAGATTCTAGCCTGCCAAGATATTTTCCCGTATCATGGCCGGCTGAGGCATGAACAAAATTGCCGGTTTCGTCCCTATAATTGCCCTTACGCCGGGGCTGAATGCCCTGTCACTGGTGATATCCCGTTCCTTGTGGCACATCTCAAGAGTGATCACAAAGTTGATATGCACGATGGCTGTACTTTTAACCACAGATATGTGAAATCAAATCCACAAGATGTTGAAAATGCCACGTGGATGCTGACTGTAAGTGCTCTCTCTTTATTCCTGTCTCTATATCCATTCTGTAGACATATAATATAGGATGAACACCCGAATAAGATTGCGTTTTGCATGCTCAATCTGTTAATTAGTTTATGAAGGGACAATTATATTAACAGCCCCTCCACTATTGTCTAAACACGGATATCAACCATACTGTTCGAGAAATTACTCAAACCCCCCTTATCACTGATTTTTTTATTACACTCACAGCATGACACCTTTCATCGATGATGTTTTCATTATTATGATTCTCAACCAAATGCTATTAGAACATCATCATTAGTTATAGTTATGATCCTATGTATTAGTCTTTCATAACCAACAGCAAACATGATCACCTGACTAGTGCCAGCTCTGTTTACATGTCTTACCCATACTTCTGGAATACTGGTGCAGGTTTTCAATTGCTATGGTTACCAGTTCTGCTTGCACTTTGAGGCTTTCAACCTAGGAACCGCGCCAGTTTACATGGCATTCATTCGTTTCATGGGTGACGACCATGATGCCAGAAAGTTCAGCTACAGCTTAGAAGTTGGTGGAAATGGCAGAAAGATGACATGGCAAGGCATCCCTAGGAGCATTCGCGATGGTCATATAAAAGTTCGCGATAGCATGGATGGGTTAATCATTCAGAGAAGCATGGCCCTGTTTTTCTCCGGAGGTAACAGGCAGGAGCTGAAGTTGAAAGTGGCCGGACGGATATGGAAAGAACAAGCATAGGAAAATTACTCAAATTTGTTGTCTAGTGGCATTTTTGCCCCTTTTCGGGCAGGGAATTCACAGATGTTAGTGAAAAAAACTTCTCATGGTTGGTTTAAGGATCTTCTGATTTATCTGTAAATGAACTACATAATGATGTGGGCTAATCCTTAACCCCTTTTAGCTCAGTAGACTAATTAACATGAGAATGTTGTCTGTAGAATTACTTTGAGCTAATTGAATTCTTGTGTTGAAGGGATAGTCGAATCTTGTTCTTGAATGTGCATATTTCTATATCATATAACTGACTGATGACATATTTTCCTTGGGGGAAAGAAAGGACAGGAAATTTTCTACATGCATGGAGTATGAAAATATTATTAAGTACAGAAATGACAATGTCTTGATGCAGTATTGTTGTTCAGGACGTTGGCGTTGTTTCCTATTCTGTTGTAAGAATATTCAGCACTGTTATTGTACCCTTTGGATTGAGCACAAGAGGGAAGAGTTTCAATTCTTGGAAAAGATGGTTGTCTTAAGATTAAATGTCTCAACAGAGTCGCTCTGAATGTGTGGTATTAGTGAAACGTGATTGCAGGTCTGTCATGCGACTTTGGCCTGATAACATTTCTGTCCTTTCAAACGATCTTTGGTTTAAGAACATTTCCAGCTTTAAAGAAGGTGGCTCGAAACGAAAAACCTCCACAGCTGAAGAAACTAAAGCAAAGAATACAATGGTAGTGACAGGCAAGGCATTCAGTTCATGTTGGTGGACTCTTGAGGTTGGACATAGAAGAATCATCAGTCGATTCCATATATGTTACAGTATGGGCTTCTCCACTACTCCCATTGCATATGGGAAAGACAGAGAATGGTCACACAATGTTGGAAGAACATTTTGGCCAGCAGTTGCAACCATCCCTGCAGATTCAAATTCAACCGATTTGATAAATGCGCCGGCTCTTCCATGTCCAACAGACTGAAAATGGAAAATATGAGTTTTGGTATTCTTTGATTATCTATTTTTTCACAAATCTTGGCCTGCTATCTCACTGGCCATTATTTCTTTTGTTTTTCTTGTAAGGAGTTGGCAAGTATTTCTATGATGAATGAGATCTCAAGTGCTTGTATGACACATGTTTCTCTCGGATTGAAGATGTGAAAGTATTTGAGAAAAATAAACCAATCATATCAATCGCAAACACTTGTATGACACATGTTTTAAATGTAGGATTACATACATTTTGTTGCATTCAATTACTTTTGAGATAGTATATGTATTTACACACTGTGCCATTAACTGAGGTATTATATATCTGAAAATTATGATTCGTGCTTTAAACACCTAATTACTTTCTATATGTATTCATAAGATAAACAGAAGAATTTGTTTATGTGAATGGGTTTCTTTTGGGAATTTCATTTCTGTGTTATCTTATATCCTTTTAAAACTGCATGGATCGGGTTGGCAGGTCAAGCGGCCAATTAAGGAATTATTGGAAAAGGTCCAGCTCAATTGATTTATTATACAACAATAGTAATGGGTGCACGAATTTTACCACATTAACGAATATTTTATTACTGTAAGTTTGATGTTGATAAGAAATTAAATCAATTTATTCATCTATAATTTTAATTTCCCTCTTTGATTATTTTACTATTATCACTATCACAATTTTATTTTTTATATGAGAAACAACGGTAATATAATTGCCATTCTTGGTACTTCAATTTGTGATTTAAAAAGCAGCTCTTTTTCATATAATAATCTCGCAACCAAACAGCCCCTATTCTCCCAACGTTCACCTCCTCCGGATTCCACGCTCACTATCAAACGCAGTTCAATCATGCCATAATTCCACTCTCCCGCCCTCTCGCCACGCTCTCCAAAAATTTAAAACCCTTACCCCTTTTAAACCCCACCCGCTCCTCCCCCAACCCTATCTCAAATCCTTCTCTTTCTCCCCCACGCTACACAGCACACACTCTCCACCCACCACTATAACATACCTACCTTCACCATTTGCTGTTAACAATGCCCAGGAAGAGGAAGTCCACATCGGGGAAGAAGGATGAGGCGGCGTTGGGAGACGACGGGAGGTCCAAAAAGCGAATCTCATCCACCGCGCTGGATTCTGGTGGAGATTTTGTGGAGGACAAGAAGGTGGAGGAGATATTAGAGAGTGGTCACTGTGAGAGTGCGTTTAAATTGTCTGATGTGGTGGACGGGAGTGATGAGAAGAAGAAGAGTCCGGGTCGGAAAGGTAGGAGGAATGAAGAGGAGGAAGAGGAAGGAGATGCTCGTTTTTTGGGTAAACCGGTTCCCGAGGAGGAAGCTCGGAAGCGATGGCCTCATCGGTACCTGAAAAACCAATCGGTATGTAACATCGGGCTTATATACATTGTTGATAAATATGCAGTTTTTTGTTTGTAAATGTGTTTGTGTAGCCGATTATGCATGTGCGTCGTCGAGTGAGTATAATGGCCATCTAATTATGTTTCCGAGATTGAATTTGAGTAAAATATTGTGCTAGCTGAGTCTGGCTCATGTCAATTCAACGTCGCTGCTTTAAAAACGCAAGGCAGAGGCAGGAATCCAGTGAAAAAGTAGATGCGCAATTAGTGTTTTCTAATATGTTATTGCTTAACCCATATGCATATGGGGCATAAACGGAGCGTGGTCATATAAATTCGCCATCCTTTCCAAAAGACGGAAAAAAGCGGAAGCAAATAATAGATATATTAGTATGTTCGGTTATTTATTACAGAAAGAGTTACCTTTAGTGTAGAAATATGTGAAAAAAGTTGGGCTAAAATACATTTATAATCTTGTATATTAGGGGTTGCACTTTGATAACATCTAAGATAGAGTGCCAATTTAATGGCATTATGCATTTAGTTTTATGCAATTCGAGTACTTTAGTCACCTTAGTCCCCAAATTTGGCTTGAATCAGTTTATTTAGGATTTTTTAGTTTTCTGAAATTGGAGGACTAGGATTATGATGTGGAAAAAATGCAATGTTAGTCATGTATTTTTGGAGTCGGTGACCGTGGATACAATTAATGCACTTACAATTTTAGATTTGAAATGTATTATTATTTTAACAATTTTTTTGCTAATAATTTTTGTTAAAAAAAATTCAAAAATTTCAAAATTCTTCAATTGCTCTTGTAAAACCAGTTAATTTTTCACCATAATAATGAATTTATGATTAAAATTACGAAGAATTTAGTTACATAATCACTGTTGTCACCTTTTAAAATACATGTCTAAAATTATATTTTTGTTCCACTTCTTTGTTCCAGCTGACACGGATTTTCTTTTTCGCTTAACCGTGGTCCAAATTTCAAAACTCTAAAAAATGTCAAATTAGCTCATTCCAAAGTAAATTTGAGGACTCAAATGACAGAAGTCCTCAACTTACTTAAAACTGCGTACATATTATTATTAAATTACCACCCGCCTACGTGGATATCCTCAAAGTGGTGCCACCCCTGAGATACAAGATGTAAAAAAAAAACAATTTAGCCAATAATGTTTTATCTTAATTGACTAAAAATTTTAATGCTCTTATTCTAGAGGTACAAACCAATGACTTCTTGGAACAGGTGTCATTTCTTCCCGCTATCATTTCCCACCTTAACCGCTTAACGATCCCATTTTAATTGCTCTTTGCTATTTCAACAGTCGGGCTCTCAAGATTTCTTTCTCTTGTCTGGCCCTCCCCATCCCCGCCCGCCCGCGCACCCACCCAATCAACCAAAAAGAATGTGTTGGGTGTTCGTGCTGTTTGTTCCTCCGCCTCCTCATTTGAGTTGATAAGTTTCTCGCGTTCAGTTCTACTTGCTTTGCAGTTCTGCTTCACTTGTGAAAGTGAATGATGTAAATTGGAATTTGCTCTTTTTTTAATCCTTTCTCCAATAATAACGTAGGAAGTGTTTTTCAGTTGATTAGAATGATGCCATTGAAGCATATGGGT
>NC_026153.1:1531548-1537620 GCF_000512975.1 Sesamum indicum
TTATCCTTTATCAAGGCAAAATTTACTTTTCCAATGAGTGTCGGAAATAGAATATTAGTAATTAGCTTGCTGTATGCCCCCGCATTCTTTGCACTTGTACTCCTTCCAATATTAGAAACTTACAATTTGTCATGCTTCTCTTGCCTGTGAGTTGGACTTAACATTTTTATACTCGTCTGGTTAACTGTCTGCATTTGGGTATGTCTGTGGCCAATGATTATAGGAAACAATTCAAGCCAGATGCCACTTTGTTCAAGCAGAAGTTGATGGACAGGTTTTCTTCCTGGAAGATGATTCTTATGTCAAGGTAAGCTTCATCTGGTATTCTTCAAATGCATCCTTGTTCTGAAATAATTTTTGAATAAGTTTTCTTCTTCCTGCTGTCAAGGGATTTTGTTGAGGCCCATGTTTGTGTTATCCCCCCTTGTTGCTTTGTCTTTTATTATGTTGAACTTACAGCAACATCAATTGAAATTCCGTTTCCAGTTACAGAATCAATTTTCAAGGGCCCCCTTGAACATTGCACCTCACCTCAACAAATTTTCATAGTTGACATTTCTTCTACTGGAATTGTATTAGTGAGAGATATCCAGCATTTTAATTACTTTTGCTTTCAGAAAATATAGATGATTAAAGCAATGTGAAAATTGATTTGATTAGGTTAGCAGATTTTATGCATTAGAGTTATCATGATATGCAAGTATGCTGAACTTGTAATTGGTCTAAAATCCGATAGCTAATTTTAACAAACTAAGAAACTGTGTCATTGGTTCAAAAGTTTGCTTACTTATGTTGGATACATGGATTTTATACCATTATATCTGTAGATATTTTATTGCCAATTGATTACCACTAGTATTCTAAAAGAGAAAATGATTGACTCTCTTATTACCTGTGAAGATCAATTAGTTTCCAAAGCAATGTATAGACAGAAAATGGATAAGATTTAGCAATTGTAACGAGGGTCTGTGAAATTTGTTTCTGGATGCATTTCATTACTGTATTGTAAGTTTAGTTTAGCTAAATTTGCAGTTCCATTCTCATTCTTATCAATTTATGTTGAGTTAAGAATGATCTCTAAGTTCTAATTCCATGTGCTATCAATACTTATATCCTCACAAAATTTAACTTTGCAATATTAGGGCATTTTGTCCTGTGTTTACTTTTTCTTTCTTTTTTTTTCTTTTTGCAAGTCTCTTGTAGTAATTGTGTTTTATTTAACTAACTTTCTTTTTTTTTTTTTTTTTTGCAAGTCTCTTGTAGTAATTGTGTTTTATTTAACTAACCATTGTACTATGTACTTAGGCTGAGGAAGGGAAGGAAAATTACATTTGTAAGATTATAGAGCTTTTCCAAGCTGTTGACGGCTCACAAAATTTCACAGCTCAATGGTATTACAGGGCCAGTGATACGGTGAGAAATTGTGAGAAAAGGCATTCAAGTTTTGCAGTAATATTAGTTATCTGACAGATTCTGTTCTTTTGTTAGGTTATAAAAAATTGTGGTAATCTCATAGACCACAAGCGTGTATTCTTTTCTGAGATTAAGGATGACAATCCACTTGATTGTCTTGTAAAGAAACTTAAAATTGTACCTTTACCTTTAAAGGTATGACCATTACCATTATTCTGTTCCTTGCGCATGTCAGCACTAAGCTGGGGATCTAAATTTATGTCTTATTTTCAGGCTGAATCTGATGCGACAGAAAAGCTCAGATCAAAATGTGACTATTACTATGATAAAATGTACTTGCTTCCATATTCTTCTTTTGTAAGCTTACAACGAGGTATCTGTTACTTTTTCACTTTTTTATTTCTTAAAATTTGTTAACGCCCAGGCCTTCCATTGCTCTAGCTGTAGTTCATTTTTTTAATGATTTTGTTGAGGAAAATTTTGGAGTAGCAGCTGATAATTATTTTCACTGTTTTCTTGATGTGCAGATAGCACTACTAATAGCAATGAATCTGGTTCCACTATCTCTAGTGATGCTGATGCTGTAACAGTTGGTTTTTCTGAACTGGAGGAGGCCACTGGTGAGAGAATGCTGCTTGACCTGTACTCTGGATGTGGTGCGATGTCTACTGGGCTTTGCCTTGGTGCTAACAGCTGTGGTGTTAAACTTGTTACTGTAAGTTTTTATCTTTGCTCATATGTGACAACAGGCTTAACCAACTGAAAGTAAAAGCAGCTTTGACAAAAAGAAGTTATTTGTATAAATGAAATTAAGTGTCTTTGACTGATCCTTTTGTCAATAACCTCAAACCAAGTAGCTGAAATTTGAAAACCCTTTATAAAAAGGGGCAAAGGAAAGATTCTTTTTTTTTTTTGTCAATACATAGTCAGAACTTTGCTTGACAATAATAACTGGGGTATGGATTACATCAAATGGACAAGCCACCCCTTTAGTTATGATGTCTTATTTGATTACCTAGTGTTTTTGTTGGACTTTGTTTTGGAGGTCAAGAAAATGAAAGATATTTCTGATTATTCTATTTTCTATGTGCAGCAAACTATCCCAATTCCAAAAATAATTTTATTTTTTAGTGTTTTTTTTATTAATTTATTTTATCTCCTTTTCCTTGGATAAACTGAAAACTACAATCTGGTGAATTACATGCTCTTGTTGAACTGCTGCTCTCACCAAAATAACGTTCTTCTAATTATCATTAATTTTTGTGTTATTCTTTTGATATACATCTAATGGCTTGAGCCTTTTCTTTTAACACAGAAATGGGCTGTGGATATAAACCAGTATGCTTGTGAAAGCCTCAAACTAAATCATCCAGAGACACAGGTTCCTATTAGTGCTGTAATTTTTATCCTCAGAATAACTTTTGTGTCTTTCTTTTACTTATGAATTGCTCGCTTAAATTTTTGGTAAAATAGGTGAGAAATGAATCTGCAGAGAATTTCCTGCATCTTCTAAAGGAATGGGAGAAGCTTTGTGCTTCCCTTTTATCATCTGAAAACAATGGTTCGTCTGATGAACATGGAAAAATGAATGAGAGGAAAGACAATGAAGGTGACTGCAATGTTGACGACGACGATGATGCTGGTGAGGAAGACTCTGAAGTCTTTGAAGTTGAAGAGATACTGGCAATTTGTTATGGTGATCCTAATAAAAATGGAAATGCTAAACTGCATTTCAAGGTAGTTGAGTTATTATATTTCATGGCCCTGTCGATTTAAGCTTTTCATATGCTTTAAACGCAAGACAATATACTGTTTGCTTGGTATCAATGTTTTAAAGGCAATTATGGGGTCCATTTATGGCAGCCCCTTGAGCTTGGTTGCTCAAAAAATGCCTTTTGGCAATGTTTGTGGGGGTGGGCATGCACCTAGGAGTTTGGGGCATATCCTAGGGCATTTGGGGTGCTACCTTTAGCTTTTCTCTCATAGTTATTTCCAAGTTCCCCTTCCAATTTTAGAAGGATTTTTCCTCTTCTTGGTAGGTCTTCATGTAGTCTTTTATAAACATATATATATATATATATGTATATATGTATATACATGTATTTATATGTATATATGTATTTATGTGTATATATGTATATCTTTATACATATAGATATTGTGTGAGTGTTTGTGTTTTGTCATTTGTTTTTAATTTTTCAGGTTTTTGTATATGCAAATTCACAAATGACCCAAATCTTGGTACTTACATCCTGCCTAAAGACATGTCTGATGCTTTAGATCTTCTAAAAACATTGATATGAATTGATAAAACACGTGTAGTGATTCATTCATGTCTTACAAGGTGCTGCTTGGGGCTGGATCTGTGACCAGGTCTCTGGTCTCATGTTTTAGGCTTTATTAATGGCATACTTGTTTTTATCTTAGTCCGTGTTTTCCAAGTCAGTTTATTTGTTTGATTTTTATCTATTATATCTTCGTTTCAATCTTTTATTTTTTAAGATTCGCTGGAAAGGTTATGGGCCTGAGGAAGATACTTGGGAGCCTTTGGAGGGTTTGAGGTATAGTAAACCTGACACTTTATCATGGTTCTCTTATTACTTGAGAGATTAATTTTGTTTCTAATTTGTCTTTGACAATGCTTTCTTACTAGTACTTGCCAAGAGAAGTTGAAGGATTTTGTGTCAAGAGGCTACAAGTTGAAGATTTTGCCGTTACCTGTGAGCCTCCTTTTTGCTGCTTTTAAACAATGCATTAATTTGTTGTTATTTTGGTGACTTTGAGTATGTTGTATGTAGGGGACTGTTGATGTCTTATGTGGGGGGCCGCCATGCCAAGGCATAAGTGGATTCAATAGGTTCAGGAATAAAGATGCACCTCTTGAAGATCCAAAAAATAAACAATTGGTTGTTTTCATGGATATTGTGGCCTATTTGAAGCCAAAGTTTGTGCTGATGGAGAATGTTGTTGACATTGTGAAGTTTGCTGGTGGTTTTCTTGGTCGATATGCACTAGGCCGTCTTGTTGCAAATGGTTATCAGGCAAGGATGGGGATGATGGCAGCTGGGGCTTATGGATTGCCCCAATTTCGCATGCGAATGTTCATGTGGGGCGCGTTGCCCACTGAGGTGATGCTACTTTATTTTTGTTTTTGTATTGAGTTCATGTAATCAAAATGTATAATCTTCAATTCACTTATCTACTTTCTCAATTGCATTTTCTTTTTTCTTTTTCTTTTTGCCCTGTAGAGGTTACCCCAATATCCACTGCCTACACATAATGTTGTAGTCAGAGGCGTTATTCCCACTGAGTTTGAGGTAGGACCTGCTAATCTACGGAATCTTGTGTAGCATATATATATATATATATATATTTTTGTTTACCTTATAGATGTATAAGTTTATTGTTAACATGCAGTCAAACACGGTTGCATTTGATGAAGGCCGTGAAGTCAATCTAAAAAAGGAACTTTTTCTTGGTGATGCATTATCTGACCTTCCTCATGTATGTAGAATTTGGTATTTCTTATCATATTACCTTGTCTTTTTGGGCATCATTTTTGTGAATCATGATAAAACATTTCTGACTTAGGTTGAGAACAACGAGGAACGAGATGAGATGCCTTATGATTCTGAGCCCCAAACAGAATTCCAACGCTTCATAAGACTGCGAAGGGATGGTGAGCTTGTGGTCTTCTTTCGAAATGCTATACTAGTTTATTTTAATTCTTGTTTGGTCCTTTAGGTAGTGTTGATCAATTTTCTTATCCTCCATTCAATTAGGATAGTTGATGCTCTTCTCCAAGTTCCAATGGAACTAATAAGACTCCAAGTTTGAATTAGAGTTGGAACTTCATATGCATTTATTTCCTTCCAAGTCAGAAATGGAACTAATAAAAATCTTTTCATTTTTCATGCCAAAATTTATGTGTTATTATGGGTATAGTTGTAAAAGGCGCATGCCATGGCGCCTGGCACAAAAAGTGAGAAAAGGAACTGGGAAAAAAGAACTTACTGTTCCACATCTTATTTATCCCTTTTCTTGTTTCTTTTTTCTATAATTTTGATAAATTGGATTACTTTTTGATGATATAATGTATTGTTACTGTTTAGAATCATAACTCAATTTTATTACTATAATATAAAGTATTTTGCTAAACAATTAAGTGTTTCTATTATTGTTATATTTTTTAGATAAATTATCTTGCTAGCTATAATTTGCTTTCTTTCTCAAAACTTTGGCTAACATATTTTTAGAAAACTAATTTTAAACATGCTAATTTTGGTAAAGATACTAATAGTATAAATATATAAATTGTACCATGCTTCAAAAAGACATGTCCTGTACTGGGTGCCCGTGTGCCATGGCTGCTGGGCACCTTTGTGTCATGACATGGCATGCGCCTGTGTTATGGAGTTATGTGACAACATATGAAGGTGTTGGAGTTTATGAACGTAGTGTTTAGATTTTCTACACATTGTATTATAATATAACTTACCAAACTGGGATTTGTAAATTCTTGTTCTTGGATGACATTTGTTGTTTCCGTTCAAGTAGCCATCATGCTTCTCTGAAAAACTCAAATATCTGATTAGTGGCAAACTGTTAGAAGCTTTGTTTTTCAGCATCTAGCGTTTGTACCTACATTCTGAACACTTG